>NW_024070211.1:50167306-50224167 GCF_014754425.2 Oryx dammah
AAAGTAGATATGTGAAGAGTGGAGGGGAGCCCATGAGTCCTCAGTCTTAGAGCTTGAAGAGATCACTGGAAATCCAGTCAAATTGATTTTCTGATCATGGGATGGCATAGCTCTGTCTGCCCTACATTTGCACAAGCTCCTTCAGCAGGTGAGGAAGGCCCTTCCTCAAGTTCTCTCAGTGTTCCAAGGAGAGTCTATTGTGGAACGACACTGATGGGGGTAGATTTTTATAGGCATTTTCAATGGATCTTAAGACTTTTGAGGTCTTGTATGAAGATTGGTGCTGATGAGTGATGTCAGAGTATATGCCTCAAAAAATTTTAAATGAAACTCTCATAATAGGAGAAAAGGAACACGTGTTAAAGATTTTTAAAAATCTCATTAAGTAATGGTGGAACCACTAAGATGCTAAAGCTAATTCAAGGAGCATTTGCAGAACAGAGCATTCATAGACAGTTTAATAAAATAATATTAGAGTAAGATTGTTAGGTTAGATACAAAACTTGTTACCATCCAAAGGAGAAATAAGCTATTGTATCCAGAGTTATCTTTTCCACCACACAGAAATAATGTGTATGTCTAGAGGAAACAGATCTACAAGTCAAAATCTAACTTCATAGAGACTGACCCCTTAATTAACATTTTACTAAAAATCAATCCTTGGGTGGGCTTGTTAAAACAATGCCTCTGTGTGATTTTTAAAGGGACATGGAATTATCCTCTTTGCATAATTTATAAGTTTTGAATCATTTTTCTTAACAATAGGGAATCTTATCACGAACCTCTTGGTATTTATCCTTATAATTCTTTTTCCTAAATGAACAAAGCTAGTGGAGGTGATGGAATTCCGCTGAGCTATTTAAAATCTTAAAAGATGATGCTGTTAAAGACCTGCACTCAATATAATATGCTAGCACATTTGGAAAACTCAGCAATGGCCACAGGACTAGAAAACGTCAGTTTTCATTCCAATCCCAAAGAAGGGCAGTGCCAAATAATATTCAAAGTAAGGTACAATTGCGCTCTTTTCACATGCTAGCAAGGTAATGCTCAAAAACCTTCAAGCTAGGCTTTAGCGGTACTTGAACCGAGAAACTTCCAGATGTATAAACTGGATTTAGAAAAGGCAGAGGAACTTTGCCAACATCTTTGCCAAGTTGCCAACATCTGTTGGATCATCGAGAAAGCAAGGGAATTCCAGAAAAACATCTAGTTCTGCTTAATTGACTGTGCTAAAGCCTTTGATTGTGTGGATCACAACAAACTGTGGCAAATTCTTAAACAGATGGCAATACAAGAGCGCCTTACATGTCTACAGCGAAACAAACCTGTATGCAGGTCAAGAAGCAACACTTAGAACTGGACATGGAACAACGGACTGGTTCCAAATGGAAAAAAGAGGACATCGAGGCTATATATTGTCACCCTGCTTATTTAACATATATGCAGAGTACATCGTGAGAAACACTGGGCTGGAAGAAGCACAAGCTGGAATCAAGATTGCTGGGAGAAATATCAATAATTTCAGATGTGTGGATGATACCACCCTAATGGCAGAAAGTGAAGAGGAACTAAAGAGCCTCTTGATGAGGTTGAAAGAGGAGAATGAAAAAGCTGGCTTAAAACCCAACGTTCGAAAAGCTTAAATCATGGCATCCGGTCCCATCACTTCATGGCAAATAGATGGGAAACATGGAAACAGTGGCATATTTATTTTCTTGGGCTCCAAATCCCTGTGGATGGTGACTGCAGTCATGAAATTAAAAGACGCTTGCTCCTTGGAAGAAGATCTATGACAAACCGAGACAGCATATTAAAAAGCAGAGACATCACTTTGCTGACAAAGGTCCATATCGTCAAAGCTACGGTTTTTTCAGTAGTCATGTATGGATGTGTGAGTTGGATCATAAAGAAGGCCAAGTGACAAAGAATTGATGCTTTCAACTGCGGTGTTGGAGAAGACTTTTGAGAGTCCCTTGGACTTCAAGGAGATCCAACCAGTCTACCCTAAAGGAGATTAGTCCTGAGTGTTCCTTGGAAGGACTGATGTTGAGGCTGAAACTCCAATCCTTTGGCCACCTGATGCGAAGAACTGACTCATTTGAAAAGACCTTGATGCTGGGAAAGATTGAGGGCAGGAGGAGGAGGAGGTGACTGAGCATGAGATGGCTGGATGGCATCTCCAATTCAATGGACATGAGTTTGAAAAAACTCTTGGAAATCATGAAAGACAAGGAAGTCCTTGGGCTCGCAAGGAGTCGGACATGACTTAGCAACTGGTCAGCACGTTACCCAAGTATGCTGATGGTGGTTAAAACAGACTTTTTGCTTTTGTGTTCCTCCCCCCATCCCTGCCCCTTCACATACACACACATACCCCACCATCACCACACCATCACCACAACACACATGTAATGCTGGGATCCAAAAGAGAATCAGGTAACTCAGACTGAATATACCAATTTAATATACCAACTGTGTTGAACTCACTGCTGATATAGAAGAGTGACCTTAACTTTTGAATTACTCTGCAAAGTTCAGGAGGAGGTAGGTATGCTGCTGCTGCTGTAAGTCACTTCAGTCGTGCCCGACTCTGTGCGACCCCACAGATGGCAGCCCACCAGGCTCCCCCTTCCCTGGGATTCTCCAGGCAAGAACATTGGAATGGGTTGCCATTTCCTTCTCCAATGGATGAAAGTGAAAAGTTAAAGTGAAGTCGCTGAGTCGTATCCGACTCTTAGCGACCCCATGGACTGCAGCCTACCAGGCCCCTCCTCTGTCCGTGGGATTTTCCAGGCAAGAGTACTGGAGTGGGGTGCCATTGCCTTCTCCAGGATGTAGGTATAGTCTAGGCTAATTCCTTTATTATGAATATCAAGAGAAGAGCCCAAGTTTTCTGTTGTAAGCAAATTCCTTGCTATAATTATCACTATCCCATCCCTAGCACCACTGAGGGTGCCCCAAAGACACACTTTGCTGGTATCAGCAGTCAAGGCACAGACTTTATCTAAGGTTGGTGTTTTGGGATTTGCTTTTGGCTACAGCCTGTTCCTCAGAGATTTTCATAGAGACGCTTTTCAGCTCTCTCTCTTTTCTGTCCTATCTCCAAGACATCAATATTCCTTCCCTCCTTTGGCTCACTGCCCAGACAAAAGCATGAAACCAAATTCAGTTATAGGAAATTATGGCATGAGAGAGAATAATGTCTTTATTAAGGTGAATTATTCTTTCTGGTTCTGTTTAATCCAGATACAGTCATTTTATATTTTTATTTGGCTTGGAAAAAATTGAACTTAGGAATTCTGAGCATGAGTTAAATCATTAAAATCCAAAGCTGCCATGGAACCTCGAAAATAATAATAATAGGGAGCACTTTGATGATTTTTTCACAATTGGGGTGATTTCTGCAGTGATTCTTTGCAGCTCCTTCAGTGAGTTAAAATCCTTCTTCCTTCATAATCAGTTTTGGCTTCAACCTTAGATAAGTTCTTGTGTTTTCAGGAACCATGATATCTTATCCCTAAAGGGAGTGACTTATTTCTTGAGTTAATTTTAATATTCTCCCTTATCTGGAATGCTCATGGCAAGATAAAGAGTTCTACTGTTTCATTATTTCAAAAACACATTATATGGCTTTCTCTGGACTGATGTATGTATTTGAAACCACAAAATATGTTTAGAATTCTTTTACTAGTATCTTACCTTCTTCATGGTATTGGTCAATTGATTGTATAAAAATTTAATTTGATATTAGTCTTCTTTGCTTCCTTATAACTGAAGGCCATAGGGTCACCTCAGGATGAGTTCTACCACTACCTGGCATTGGGGTCTGACATTGTGGTTTAGGAAGACATGCTTAGCCTTGAGCATTTTTCAGTTACAAGAGCATGTTCTGTGAAAGATCAGGTTTGTTTGTTTTGCTGGTTAGTTGATTTATTAAAAGTAGCAGTGAATACTGTATTCACATGATTTTTCTAAAGGGAAAAATTCATTCAAAATATAAGATTCCAGTAATGTTTTTATAGTATTGCAGTGTCAAAGCAGGGAAGCAAATGTGTTATCACCCTGTAATTAATTCCACCAGTGCTCTCTCATTCACTTATCAGATTTAAATTAAATTCAGTAAACACTGTTGAATACCTTCTGCAAGGAATAGGTAGTCTCTGCCTCTAAGAAATTTACAATTTAATGGCCATGAAGAAATGTACTTAACCAACAGTTAACTAGCCAAACTGATATTATTGATTTAATAAAGAATACCAGAAATATAGTCATGAAAATATTGGACTCTCCCCTCCTCATAAATTTTTACTGAATATGATGCTAAAGGGACCTTGGAAATATCTGACTCAACTATCTCACTTTTAAATACAAATTTATTTTATTCTTTATTAGAGTAATCTGTATTTGTTGTAGAAAGTTTAGAATATGTAGAAAAGTGAAAAGAAAAAATTAAACACCCGAAGTCCCTCTACTACAAAGCAGTTATTATTAACCCTCTTGGTATGTTTCCTTCCAGTCTCCTTCTCACATATTTTATTTTTCTACATACATGAGATAATATTAAATATGCAGTTTTATGCATTGATTATTTTTCCATAAAATATTCTGAATGATCCTTTCCCAGTGCTATTAAAAACACTTGGTAAACATTTTTAAAGCTAAATAAATTTTCAAGTGTTGGATCAATCACAACTTAGACATTCTTCTCTTTAGGTTGTTTACCACTGTTTCACTCGAGTGGCTTTGAGCTTAATACATTCTCAGGATAGAGTCTGAAGTAGGTTTATGGGTCAAAGTAGATGAACATTTTTAAGGCCTCTTGCAAGATAGTTTTTGAACACCATGCATTTTGTGTCTTGTATTTGCCTTTATCTTCACAGCAGGTTTCATTAGCCTTCCATACACATACTACAGGCTCTTCTGCCTTTTAATTGGCAAGGAAATCACCAGGAACTGAATACACACTGGAGGGAGGAGATAAGCAGAGTAATCAAAATCAGCTCCCAAGAACCTAAGCTTCTAGTAGCACCCGCCTTAATTTGTGTTATCTCCTTTTGAAGTTGCATAGACCTTGACTTGCACAAGTATAGAGAGTTAATGGCTCCTTACTTATGGAATTGAGTGGAGGAGGCAGAAATTAGATTAGATTCATACATCTCTAGGAGCCAGTGAGTTTCCGGTAATTGTTGCTAATAACAATTTCAAGCAACACAGCTTTTTCTAATAGCTGTGAAGTGGTGTGAGCAGAATCCTGAGAAACAGATAGTCACTGCTGTTACCCATATGTTATCATGAGGAAGCTAGTTTATTTTGGGCTAGGCCCAAAGACTGGGAGTTCGCTGGGGTCCAGTACAGCCTGGAACATCATATTAATTCTGAGACTGAAAGACCTGTGGGGTACCCCAAGCACTCTCCTGGGGCCCTGGGAGCTTCTCAATGGAGTGTGGACACAGGCTGGGTGGTCTGAAACTTCTGCAGACTCAGCCCCCTCTTCTGGCTTGAGCCAGAGTCAGGTCACAGCAGAGTGGACTCTGGGTCAGCCTTGAGGTTGCCCAAATAGCATCTCATTCTCAAGCACAGACAAGTGGAATGTGAAATAGAATTTCTGACAGAGATGCCAGCTTTCCAAGGGGTCTTGGTCTGCTTCCAGCCCTTTACAGACTTGAATACTCATAAATGTCCTCTCAGTTCTCACTGCTAAAAGATAAATACATCCATTCTAAATGCTTTCCTCAAGAGCACCTTCTTGATATTTTCTGACTGGTTTTCTAACTCCTCCCCTCCCTGCTAACCTGTGGAAACTAGTAGTAGGAGTATAACCAGAACTGACCAGAACGGGGGTTACCTCACAGGCTACACCTTTCTGTTTTTTACAGTCTGAGCCACACTTGCTTTCTTAAATAACACATTTAGAAACTGGTTTAGGTCAGCTGAAGTTCTCTTGAGATCTCTGAGTTTTTCCTTGCCATGTTTTCAGATAACCAGTCATAAGCCATACTACTTATAAAGTACTTATGAGGTATAATATTTATGTGTTTCCTCTCAATTTTGGATAAGATCACTGTTTTGTTAACCCAGCGGCCAGTTGGCTTACCATCAAGTTCATATTTATTCTTGATTTTATCATCACAGATTCAGTTTATAGAGAAAGAGGCTTAAACTTGGCCTTCTATTACCTCTGCTGCTTTTAAATCTAAGACACTGAGGTGTTCTTTGTGTGAGCCCTCCAGTCCTGTGGAAATGCTTTCCAAACTCAAAAAATGTCCTATGAATTTCTATAATATTTATATAATCGTTTTCTCAGCCCCCAAAGTTATAGAACATCCCAGCCACCACCACCACCGCCATCCAGTTGAAATAGAGGGTTCATGTTTCACAAAGTCTGCTTACTCTCACCCTAGCTTTTTTCTCTTAATTCCCACCTCAGATGCCCCTCTTTACTTGTCATTGGGGTTGGGAGTGGCTTAAATCTCAGACCTTCTGGGTTTTCTTGGCCGAGAGAGAGTCTTGGCAAATGCAAGGTGATAGGAGGCTGTGGGCTCAAGCAGTGCTAGACTCTCTTATACAAACTTCATAAATGATTGATCAGTTGAGAAGAGCAGCATTTCTGAGATTTTATAGATAACAAAGAATAAGATTAAGTAGTCCAGATAAGGCTTTATTAACACAGCCATTATAATAGATTGTTTAGGCAGAGAACCAAGTCAATCCTTGAAGTGAGTGTAAACTTTTTATTGTGCCAGTAGAAACTGATGGCAACGTACTGGATGTGTACATTGGATTTATGAGTATAATTCAACATGGAAACTAGCACATGAATGCATGGATTGTGTAAATGTTGATGATAAGCCAGAGGATATATTAAGTGGAATTGGTCTTAAAATAAAGAAAGTTATAACTTGTTTGCTTGGTATTATACATATACATTTATATTACTTGATTTATAACGATAAGATTTATGTGCAGAACTCATTGCTTTTTATGATACTGCTTCTTCAGCATGTATTCCTAGTATAACTGTGTTTCAAAAGAACCATTCTATTTTGGATTTTGACAAGGTAGGTTGAGGGTGATCTCTGTAGAGCAATGTTATTTTCCAGTAATATTGCAGACTACAGGCTTAAGCACGAGTTTGTATAATGAGTCATGCTGGGAGCTCTCTGTCTCTCTTGGGCCCCATGTTCCTCCCCTGAGACATTTATGGAGAGTCGAGTCTCTGAGAAGTGTTGTGTATCTGCCTCATCCCTTGGACTTGATATGTTTAGAATCAATTTTAAATTAGAAAGAGACGTCTAAACGTAAATGTCACTTTTGAATGACTTGCAGATTTCTTTTCTCCCTACTTTTGCACATTGCCTTCTTAACTAACAAAGAAGAATCACCAAAGGAAGAGGCATCTTAGAGAAGCTAGATTCCAGTTAAGGTTCCCTTTGACTGCTGTGTAACTAAAATGACTACTTACCACTACTTAGGAAACAAAGAGGAAAATTTTAAAAATCAAAAGGAATTGTTGAAGTTAGAGACATAAAGACTCACTTACTTAAAAAAAAAAAGCACGTAAAAAAACTCTTCATGTTTCCTACCCTCATCCCTATTTTTTTTTTCCTTTGAAATATCAGGGAAAAGTCTCAGCTTATCAGTTGATAGGAAGGTGTTTTGTGGGATAAATAACGGGTTTTGAGTTAGACCTGGGTTCAATTCCATGATTTGTATTTTCCAGGCTGTGCAAACTTGAGCAAGTTACTTAATGGATTTCTGAGGCTGGGTTGAGATGATCTATGGAATGCTTCAGTTCAGTTCAGTTCAGTCGCTCAGCCGTGTCCGACTCTTTGCGACCCCATGAATCGCAGCACGCCAGGCCTCCCTGTCCATCACCAACTCCCGGAGTTCACTCAGACTCACGTCCATCGAGTCAGTGATGCCATCCAGCCATCTCATCCTCTGTCGTCCCCTTTCCTCCTGCCCCCAATCCCTCCCAGCATCAGAGTCTTTTCCAATGAGTCAGCCCTTCACATGAGGTGGCCAAAGTACTGGCGTTTGAGGAATGCTTAACTCATAGTAAATGCTTAATAACCTTTGGTTGTCATCAGGGAGATGACAGTATCATTGATCACCAGCACCACCTTCATATCATGGTAATCATGGGCTCCACCACCGTCATCATCTCCTCATTCTCCAGGTTTTCCTCCTACCTCTGAACCCTCCTCTTCTCAAGCCCCCTTTACAGACTCTCTTCCAAACCCTAAATAATTGAGGTTCCTGAGGCTTAGGTCCTCTCTCACTACACTTTCGCCCAGGCAATCTCATCCACAGTGAAGGCGTCCTGTCTCAGCCATTGCTGATGATTGCCAAATCCGTAACTCCTGCCCAGATCTCTCTTCTAAGCTTCAAACATTATATCCATCTGTCCAGTGGACATCTAGCCTTGAATGTCCCAGAAGCACTTCAAACTAAAACTCAATGCATTTTCCTTCCCCTCATCTTGTGCCTTCTCTTTGTTTCTTGTCTTAAAGAAGGCGTCACCATTCACCCTGTTATCAAAGCAAGAAAACTGAATGTCATTCTTGACTCTTCTTTCCCCTTCCTCCATTGTTCAGTCGATGAATGGTGCCCATTATGCCTTTTGGACTCTAAGATTCATGTGGGTAGGAACTATTTGAGAACTGGAAATCTCAGTATCTGGTGCAGCACTCAATAAGTAATTATTGAATGAATGAATAAAGGAGTGAATAAAAGTCCTGAATATCCCCACTTCCTTCCATTTCCTCTGCCTCTTCTGCAGGACAGGCCACCATCAGTTCTCAGCAACTTAATTCACAGTTTGTCAGTCCCATAGTCGAAATATCCTAACCGATCTCCCTGCTCCTAGAGTTGCAGTCCTCACCTGCCCCAAGCGCCACTGCAGTTCATTTGCCACACTGCAGTTAAAACGTTTTCATGAAACCCAAGAATCTGACCATGATCATGCCTCTTCCCTGTTAAAAGCACTTCAGTGAGTCTCAGGAATTATCCTGATTTGATGCTCTGCTTTACAGCTGTTTAAAGTAGAAGTGTTAGTTGCTCAATCTTGTCCAACTCTTTGTGATACCATGGACTGTAGCCCACCAGGCTCCTCTGTCCATGGGATTTCCCAGGCAAGAATACTGGAGTGGGTTGCCATTTTCTCCTCCAGGGGATCTTCCTGATCCAGGGATCAAACCCAGGTCTCCTGCACTACAGGCAGATATTTTACCATGTGAGCCACCAGGGAAGCCCTTACAACTATTATCCCGGCCCAGTTTCAATCTGAAAAATGGCCTGGATTGGACAGTAATGATATGATCACCCTGTACCTAATCTGTTGTCTGCTTTCATTTACAGCCTCATTGCTTCTCCCTCTTTCTTCACTCCTACATGTTATCTAGTCTTAGTGAACTTAATCTAGTCTTATATGAACTTACAGCTTTTGGTGTTGTACTCACTGTTCTCACAAGCTCTTTCTTCTGCCTGAATAGTCCCTTCTGTCTTTGCCTGGCAGACTCCTACCATCCTGGTCTCAGGGCAAAATTTCCTTTACAGAGGAATCTTCTTTGACCCCCCAAGGTTATGTCAGGTACCTCTTCCTTCATATCCCCATAGCATCTTGCCTCCTAGCTCTTGCCTCACAGTTTTCACTACCTGTTAACTCCTGTGGATTCCCACTAGCCTCAAAGCTCTCCCAGGTCAGTGACCACATCTACTCGCTGTACAGTTGAATCTGGTTCCTAACCTAGAGTCCCCCATATAGATGACATTAAGCAAATGACTGAAGTAAAGCATCCCATGCTATTAGGATGATCAAGGTACACATGGAGAAAAATAGTCTTCCATAGTAAATCTTCTGGGAATATGGCTGATTTGTGACTATAAACAGTATATTGTCTTCTTGCTTCTGTTCAACGTGTTTGTAATAATAGTGGAAATGATTCTGTGTTCCTTTGATTAAAAGTTCATTCTAGGACAGGATTTGGAGTTGGTACACACTGTCAATTCCAGGAAGTCTTGCAGGTGATAGTGTTGCAAAACAAAGCAAAGAACAGCTGTTCTCTAGCCTTTTCAAGCAGTTGAGGCTGCTTTTATTCCAACTTTGTACAGCAGATTGGTTTTTAAAGTTATTTGCTTTGAAGTTAAAATGAAATTGACTCTCATTATTCTAATGTATTGTAGATTGCTTCAGTTCCAAATTCTATTCTCACACTAATAAAAACAAATGTATAATGCCTCATGCTTCTGATATAATTATTTGTATTGTTTTACTTGAAAATTTGAAATTGTGTGCTTTTAGGTAATCAATTTTACACTGATATTTGATCTGCCAGAGAATGCGACCTCTTTTTTTTTTTCACATTCATTGGCTAGAAAGAAGTTCTAGCCACAGAACTAGAACTAGACCCAGGTCTAGGATGGACCTACCTAGGGGTCTGTGGACATCATTCTAGTAAATGAAAAGAAATGTTCATCACTTTTATTCCAAACAGAAATAGCTTTAGTGATTTTATTACAAAACCAATATACATTCACAAAAAAAAAAAAAAACAGGAAAGGTAAAGAAGAAAATAAAAATCATCTATACTCCCACTTTTAGGCTACTGTATTAAACATTTTAGGGTATATGTTTCTCACCTTTTTTTCTGCCTATGTAGACATATCAATACAGTTCTTGAAATGAAAATGGTATCTTCCCACACATATGGCTTTAAAATGTGTTTTTCCACATGAATGAAGAGCATGTTAGGAAGTTTCGCTTTCTAATGTACTGAGAGGTGTATTTTCCCCTTCTCCACCCCTCATTAAGAAAACTTAAATCTGTATTACTTTTTGAATCAGCCAGGCATTTGAAGGAAACAAAAGCCATGCTAGCTATTTTAAGCAGAGAAACAGAAAATTTTAAAATTTGATATTTAAAAAAGCAGGTGTTTTTAATATTGTTGGGAAGTCTAGGAGAGGGATGTTATTCTCATCCTTGTTCCCCATCTCATTAATGACCTTAAACATCTCTGTCCCTAAAGAACTAGGCAATTGTTTACCCCTCTGCTTGGAATGTACGTCCCCTGGATACCACATGGCTCTCTCACCACCTCCACACTTTGTTTAACCATCACCTGCTCAGTAAGACCTTTCCTGATCTCATATTTAAAGTTGCAAACTGACCTTTCTTCCAGCCTTCCAAACTCTTCTCTGTTTTTTCTCCACAGTACCTATGACTTTCTAAATAATTACATAACTTCTTTCTTTTATTGCCTGACCCCTACCCCTTGAGAAAATGGATCTTTAAATATACTGTTTATTATTGAACCTTCACTGCCTGGAGCAGTGTCTGGGCACATTTTTTAAAGGAATATGTTTCTTTATACATGTGTCATTGTGTGCTCGTCTAATTATTTAGTAGGAATTAATTCCTGATGTCAAAGATATGCACAAACTTGCCCAGAAAGGTTTTAACAATTTGTTCTTCCAACAAGAGTCAATGAAAATGTCTTTTACCTGATACCCTGACCAACATCATGCCCTCATCCCACTATTCTTTCCATTCCTTGAGCTCACTCTGTTCATCCCCACTTGATATATTTGCATTAACTCCTCCCTCTTCCCAGAATGCTCTCTAGCCACAGTTCTTCCTATTACCATTAAAGTGTCTTCCCACTTTAACTGTTATCTCCTTGGAGAAGCCTCCCCTGGCTGTCACCTGTAAAAAGCTTCCCAGTCACTCCATTTCACATCACCCTACTTTATTTTCATTATAAGTGTATTTCACTACCAGATTATTTTCTTATGTATATGTTTATTTGTTTGTGTTCTCTCTCTAGAATGTAAGCTTCATGAAAATAAGAGTTTCATAAGTCTTTTTCAACACTTATCTCCAGTAAATATGTGTTTGATAGTGGAACAGACCCTGGGTATTGTCATTTTTTCATTATGACTAACTACTGGGTGGGAAGTAGATTTAACAAGAATTATTTTTCTAGACTGGTGAAGCTGAGCAACTTTTCAAGTATGAAAGCTGCTTTTTTAAAAAATAGCAAATGCTAAGATGACCTAGAAGTTGAAATATTCAGTTACCATATTTGTTTTAGATATGCTGTATCTGATTTCTTATATTTCTGATAAGTTGCATGATTTCTTAAGTTTCTGAAGCCTTCTTTCTCATTTATGTCAACATTAGTATCCGTAAAGTAGGATTCCTTCTGCAGATTGTGCTCACATACTGTTGTTTTCTTTTCCTCTCCACAGCTTTTGGAAAGAACCAACAGTGTTTTTGAAGAGTCAGATTCCGGTGCTACCAAGAGTCCGCTCCATTTAGCTGTAAGTGAGATGCTGTGGGAAGCTTCAGCTTGTTACAAAAGAACCCTAAGTGTTCCCAAAACTAGGCTGCTCTTAAAAGGAAAGCATAGCAATGCAGTAATAACTCATAATGAACACAGTACATGGGTAAAGCCTCAGGCAGCAGAGACAGACGTGACTCCAATTCCAATCCCAGTTTCACCCACTGGTGACTTTCACGTCACTCACCTTGTCCGAGCCTTGATTTCCCCATCTGTAAAACGAGGACAAAGGAAAAGAGACAGTGTGCATGGAGCCCAATCACAGTGCTCTTAATAATGATTGTTACACATTTTAGCAGTCTTTAAAATTATTATCTAGTAATAATAATTATTAACCGAGGAAATGTTTTACTTTTATTTTAGAGATGTAAATATAGACAACAAGCATTGAACTGTAGATAATTGAATACCATAGTTAAAAACTTGTGAGATATTTAAACACAGACCTGTGAGATCAAGATGAAAATATGCATGAAAGCAGCTCTGCAGCTTCTGCCGAGGCTTGAAATTGGGGTCTCACAGAAAGAATCAGACCCTGCTTCTTGTAATCTGGTGAGATTTGGGAGGGAGGTGAAAGTGAAAGTGCTAGATGTTCAGTCGTGTCCCACTCTTTGCGACCCCGTGGACTATAACCCACCAGGCTCCTCTGTCCATGGAATTCTCCAGGCAAGAACGCTGGAGTGGGTAGCCATTTCCTTCTCTAGGAGATCTTTCTGACCCCAGGGATCAAACTCTGGTCTCTGGCATGACAAGCAGATTCTTCACCATCTGAGCCACTAGGGAGGCAAGCAGAAGTTACTTTGTCACCAGTAAGGCTTCCTCTCCACATCCCATCATTGAAAGGAAATGCAATAGCTCAGAGTGAGAATCACCAAACTCTCCCTGAGGGTGACAGAGCTGAGAAGCTTACCACCACTCTATGTCTGTGAAGGTCTTGCTAATCAACAGCTGTTCCCTAGAAACCTCTCGGACTGACAACAGCCAGCTCACCTGCACAAGGCGCTGCTGAGTTGTGAGACCTCAGTACAGGGCCATCAGGATGTTTGGATGCAGCTAGAGATTGGATACTGGGAAGAGTAGGATGCTGGGTCTCTATGTTTAACACTTATGACATAGTACTCAGTACCACGCACACATAAGCACTTTTTCAGTTTCATTCTCATGAAAAATTGAGATGGAGATTTTGGAGAGCTGAGAGGAGTATTTTACTGATGGACACACATAGAAATTCAGCCAGGGTAGGAAAGGGTGAGGATTGGGATGAACTGAGGCGGGTAGGAATGTAGGAAGGAAGGGATGAGGCCATCCCATGAGGATTGGGATGAACTGATCACACTCCCTGGAGCCTTTCCCTCCTTGCCAGTCTCCTCAGGTACTCACCAGCCCATCTGCTAGCATCTCACTCACCACCCTCTGCCACATCTACTGACATAACCACTGTATGCACAGTGATAAATACACACACGCCGAGTCCTGTGAAAGCAGGCTAAAACGTCCATGAGTCTTTCTTCTGGACATGGGCTTAGAGTAGAAAAGGTGGGTGGATATTTATGTATAAAATTTCATACCAGTTGTCTCTTAGTACAATCACTGCAGATGGTGACTTCAGCCATGAAATTAAAAGATGCTTGCTCCTTGGAAGAAAAGCTATGACCAACCTAGACAACATGTTAAACAGCAGAGACATTACTTTGCCAACAGAGGTCCATCTAGTCAAAGCTATGGTTTTTCCCGTATCATGTATGGATGTGAGAGTTGGACCAAAAAGAAGGCTGAGCACCAAAGAACTGATGCTTTTGAACTGTAGTGTTGGAGAAGACTCTTGAGAGTCCCTTGGACTGCAAGGAGATCCAACCAGTCCATCCTAAAGGAAATCAGTCCTGAATATTCATTGGAAGGACCGTTGCTGAAGCTGAAGCTCCAGTGCTTTGGCTACCTGATGCAAAGAACTGACTCATTAAAAAAGACCCTGATGCTGGGAAAGATTGACGGCAGGAAAAGAAGGGGACAGCAGAGGATGAGACTGTTGGATGGCATCACTGACTCGATGGACATGAGTTTGAGCAACTCTGGGAGTTGGTGATGGACAGGGAGGCCTGGTGTGCTGCAGTCCATGGGGTTGTGACAGATGATGTGATATGGCTTAGAGCAACAAAGCAGGTTGCTCTAAAGGTTGACCCTAGAACCTCTGCTCAGCCATCTGCTGGGCCTGGGGAAGTTAGCCCAAGGCTGGGCATTCACAGAAGCTCTAGCTACCCTAAGAGATGCCTATCAGTAAGGTTATCTCAGATAGAATTCTCATTTCCTTTGACAGTGTGGTTGATTGCATTGCTAAGCCCGCTGGTAATCTGAGAAGAGACCTTCTTCGCTTCCAAAAATTTTATAATCTCTCATTCTTTTTCTTTTTCCTTTCAAAAATTATTGAGTGCTTTCTGGATGCTAGGTGTTCTGCTAAGGATTATGGGTTTCCAGTCATGTAAAGACAGGGTGGTATGGTATCACTAGAGAGAGATGGGCTTAGATAGTTCTCCAGCTGGCAGGGGTCTAGTAAGCACCCCCTGGAAAGAGGGGCCCCAGCCAGCAGTCTTCTCATTAGCATCTCACCTGGACATGGTTTTCCCATCTGTAAATTAAAAAGGAGTGAGTTAATTAACAACCCCCAAATCCTTTCCAACTTGTTAATTTGTTTTATGATCTTGGGCAAAAACTAACCTCTTGTGTCTCAGTTTCCTCACCCATTATATGGGGAGAATAGCACTATCTCTGTCATAGGGCCGTAGTGGGGATGACATGAGTTAATACATGTAAAGCAGTTAGGACAGCACCTAGAGCTTATGTGGAATCAGCTGGGGCTTCATCTTTGCTCTTAGTAACATCAGTATCATTCTTTCCTTTGACATATACTGACTGTGCATGTGCCAAGCACGGTTTCAGAAGCTGGAGAGATAGCAGTAAACAAAACCCAACCACTGTTTTTGTAGGGTGTCCAGTCTAGGAAAGACAATAGGCAAGCAAATAGACAACATAGCAGATGGTCAGAAGTGTGTGCTGCTCACACTACCAACAGGAGCAGTGAGGTAGAGAGCATTAAGGTGGCAGATGGGGTGATGTTTCTCACAGCACAGAATCTCCTGTTTGAACAGCAGCTCGATGAGCTACCCATTTGGTCTCTGACCAAAGAGTGTTCTGGGCAGAAGTGCAAAGTCCCTGGTATGAGCATCTTGGCATGTTCCCAGAACAGGAGGGCCACCGTGTCTGAAGCAGAGTAATAAGGGGACGGTGGTGGAGCTGAGGTACACATATTGTCAGTAGGCTGGGGAGTGCGGCATGGAGGCAGGGTAGGGCCTCAGACTCCAGTGGGAACTTTGACTTTTTTTCTGACCCAATATGAAAACATTTGGAGGGTTTTGAAGAGACAGATGATGTGATATGGCTTTTATCTTAAAAGGATCACTTTAGCTTCTATGTTGAGTTTAAACTGTCAGGGAACAAAGCAGAAATAAGACAACCATGATAATGATGACTTTGACAGGGTGATAGCAGTGGGTTAATTCTAAAACTGCTTTGTATTTTTCCCCTGTAAATGCTAACACTTTTTAAAGAAATTAGTATTTGCTCCAAGAACCCCACAAGTATGCCCATCACCCTCCCCAGGACCTTCTGTAGCAATTAACTTAATTAAAACTCAAGACACATTATTTCTTCCATGGACGAGTCTACAATGAAAGAGAACCAGATGCCCCCAAACCTTGACTGCCCCCAAGAAACCTGACCTGCCTTGAGTTACTGTTTCCTGGCTGAATGATTCAAGTCTCCAGGGTTATCTGCCCAGTGAATTTCATAAGCATTTCATCCACTTGAAAAAAATTAAATTGAGAAACAAGGCTATGCAAATGAAAGGCTCCAGCTGTCAAGTTTTCCAGATGGACCAGTTGTTTCATGGATTTTGCTGAGATTCCAAATTCTTTCTCCTGCTGCCCTCAGTTCCAATCTAAAACATTTAAGGAAATTAATCATGTTTAAGAAATATTTAAGTTACTTAATGAGATATTTTAAAGTCTTTTGTAAAAAAATTTTGAAATGTTTGCTGCTTCTAGTGAAGGCTTAAACTGGGTTATCTATTGAAAGCCAAAATACTACATGCTTTTTGAACCAACGTATTTGTTCTTTTGTGTAATTACTTCTTCCTTGAGTTATTTAAGAAACTATCTGTGGAACTACCCACTGAACACCTGATTTAGGATGGAAATAGAAAGAAAATTACGAGCTTGGTTCATATGCACTGCCGACATGAGAAAGATCTTCTTTCCTGACTACTTGAATCTCTTTCAGAGAACTTGAAGTTTTATTGTATTCTTTTTTATAGGCTTTAAGAACCACATAACTGCTTAAAGATAGAGTCATGCATTTAGCCATAAAATAGAGTCCCATATTACATGATAGTTTGTTTCTAGGGTTAAGCTCTAAAGTGTGAAAGTAAGTGAAAATTCTTGTATTATCAAGTTTACCTTTATTATTTCCCTTAAATTGCCCTGGATGTTTAATATACATAGTTTTATGTCTTCAACTCTGAATAGTAATGCTTTTGCATACTAAAATTCAAGAGATGTAGACTTGACTAAATGAAGAGACAAGGGGAATTCTATACATAAATCTAGCCTTTCAGCCATCCTCTCTTTGAATTTTCAAGTGCCTGATATAGAAGAAAACATGGATTGGAATTCTGAAGCTTTCCTTCAGCAGGTTTCACTCTATTTTATTTTAATATCAAGCCTCTTTATGCTGTGCTCCTGTATTCAGTTGTGCCCAACTCTTTGTGACACCATGGACTATAGCCTGCCAGGCTCCTCTGTCCATGGAATTTGCCAAGAAAGAATACTGGAATGGCTTGCCATTTCCTACTCTAGGGGATCTTCCCAAACCAGGGATCGAACTCACATCTCCTGCAGCTCCTGTGTTGTAGATAGATTCTTTACCCACTGAGCCATCAGGGAAGCCCAAAAGTAAAGGCCATCAGACGACTTAGGTTCCAGTCCTGTTATAACATTAGCTATATATATGACCACCTTTAGACCACCTTGAGGAGAAGGCAATGGCACCCCACTCCAGTACTCTTGCCTGGAAAATCCCATGGACGGGGGAGCCTGGTGGGCTGCAGTCCATGGGGTCTCAAAGAGTCGGACACGACTGAGCGACTTCACTTTCACTTTTCACTTTCATGCATTGGAGAAGGAAATGGCAACCCACTCCAGTGTTCTTGCCTGGAGAATCCCAGGGATGGTGGAGCCTGGTGGGCTGCCCTCTCTGGGGTCACACAGAGTCTGACACGACTGAAGTGACTTAGCAGTAGCAGCAGACCACCTTGAGTCAGAGGACTAGGAAGTTTCATACTTCAAAGTAAACTTCAAGTTGCTATGGTAAAGCAAGAACATTCTTTGTATTCACTGGCAATCCATGAACTGAATACGTAGAATCTTGTGAGACAGCAAATAAAATAAGCATGATCTAATGTGGAAATGAAATATACTTGGAAATATCTAAAGAATGAAATGGCAGTAGTAAATTCAACACATGCAAATGGACTTATTTTTTGTTGTGAGAATGAAAAGAAGAAACTTCAGGGGTCTTTTACGGGAGTTAGGTTCTTAGGTGAGCACTTAAGTGCCCTGCAATGTAACTGCAGTCCTGAACAGTGCTGATCCCTCTACATGAGGTTCCTCCCTGCATACATTTCTTTTTGCTCTGAGTTTTCTCTTTATTAATCTAAATATGTTAGCTACCGTGCTTTGTAGATATGCATGCAGTTTATAAATTGCCAATTCTACTTTCCTCAGTTCAGTTCAGTCACTCAGTCGTGTCTGACTCTTTGCGACCCCATGAATCGCAGCACACCAGGCCTCCCTGTCCATCATCAACTCCTAGAGTTCACTCAAACCCATGTCCATCAAGTCAGTGATGCCATCCAGCCATCTCATCCTCTGTCGTCCCCTTCTCCTCCTGCCCCCAATCCCTCTGAGCATCAGGGTGTTTTCCAGTGAGTCAACTCTTCGCATGAGGTGGCCAAAGTATTGGAGTTTCAGCATCAGTCCTTCCAATGAACACCCAGGACTGATCTCCTTTAGGATGGACTGGTTGGATCTCCTTGCAGTCCAAGGGACTCTCAAGAGTCTTCTCCAACACCAGAGTTCAAAAGCATCGATTCTTAAGTGCTCAGCTTTCTTCACAGTCCAACTCTCACATCCATACATGCCCACTGGAAAAACCATAGCCTTGACTAGACAGACCTTTGTTGGCAAAGTAATGTCTCTGCTTTTTAACTGGACTAAAGTCAAATAACAGAAAGTGTAAATGTTTACTATCTTTGTCATCATAGTTAAGTGACACTGAAGAAAGGAGCATTTGCAAATAGCATCTGGAATCTGCTATTATCTATGTGGACTCATCTCCCTTTGATGTAAAGTCAGGATTTCTACATAAACTGAGTCAGTCACTACCATTACAATTTAAAATGAGAAGAGGTGTTACACAAATTCAAGTTCAAATAAGTGACAGGCTCAAGCCCAGGGTCAAGCGAGATAGACTGACTTATACTCTAAGGTAGATGCACCAGCTTTACAGGAGGATAGGTGCTCCCAAGCTGGCTTAAATTGATGGCATGAGTTGATGATGGCTGAAACTAGATGATGGATATTTGGGAATTCATGACACTATCCTCTCTTCTTTGTATAGGTTTGAAACTTCCTATAATAAAAAAGATAAATGTATACATTATGGCCCTTTTGCACGCTTTCTGTAGATGCTCACAAGAAGCCCACAGCTCAGGCTCTGTGGTGTGACTGAGAATTCCAGCTCTACCATGGAAGGCTGTGTGCCCATGAGAGGACTGAGGAACATCTGTGCCTTCTGTGTCCTTGTCAGTAACAATGGGAGTAACAGTAGCATCCAAGCCATGGGTTGTCCTAGCAAATAAGGTGCTATATGTTCAGTCCTGCCTGATATACAGCAAGTGCTCCATGAAATTAGCTGTTGCTTCTGAAGTTAGATTAGACTAAAGGCTTTCCATCTTAGGTTTCTGATTCACTATTTGTTATTCAGCTCTCTGACCCGTTACATGTAGGCACAAAAGTATTTTGAAAGTCAGTTAAATGGAATTACTGGGAAAGATTTTAAGACATTGCCTAAAAGCGTAGATACTAGTGGTCACAGATTCTGAGTTTCAAATTCTGACTTTGTCACTTCCTAAGTGATCTTGGATGAATTCATTATCATTGCTTGATCTGTGTTTTTTCCTATAAAAAGAAAGTTTGCAAAGATTAGCACTCAACACAGTGCCCTCAATAAATAGTTGCTATCTTTAAAATATATTCTTATCACTAATACTAATAAATGATAATATATTCATTCATTTATTCCTCAACTTATTATTGAGTGTCTACTCTGTACTATGCATGAGTC
Organism: Oryx dammah; assembly: GCF_014754425.2. NCBI lineage: Eukaryota > Metazoa > Chordata > Mammalia > Artiodactyla > Bovidae > Oryx > Oryx dammah. The sequence goes on from NW_024070211.1 coordinate 50,187,106, forward strand.
TAGGATACGGCAGTGAGCAATACACACAAAGTACCTCCAATCTTAGATAACAAATTAATAGATATGTAATAAGTATCAAGTGATAAATCCTATAAAGATAACATAAAACAAGATAAGTGGGCTGGAGAGTGCCTTATATGTTGAGGAACAGGGTAGTGATCTATTTTAATTGGGCTCTGGGAAGCCTCTAGATAAGGAAATGTTTGAAGCAGAATTAGCAAAAAAGCCATGTGGCTCTTAGAGGTGGAAGAACTCTCCAGGCAGGGCAAGCAGAAAGTACAGATGCAATGGCCCAGAGGAGAACACATTCTTTAATCATCGGGAGTGGGGAGGGGAGGCTAGTGTGGTTGGAGCAGAGTAAATGAGGGGCCATGCTGATGATCAAGAGTGAGGGAAGCCAAATCCAAAGGGTCTGAATGGTCATGGGAAGTTTTGGGTTGTGTTCCCAATGAGTTTTCATCAAGGAGTGCTATGTCCAACTTGAGTTTTCAAAGATTTCATCTTGTGACTGTTCAGTAATAGTTTGCTGGTGGCTCAGACGATAAAGAATCTGCCTGCAATACAGGAGACCTGGGTTCGATCCCTGGGTTGGGAAGATCCCCTGGAGGAGGGCATGGCAACCCACTCCAGTATTCTTGCCTGGAGAATCCCCATGGACAGAGGAGCCTGGCAGGCTAAAGTCCATGGAATCACGAAGAGTCGGACACGACTGAGCGATACAACACAGCACACAGCAAGGATGGGAAGGGAAGCTTTTGCCATTGTGGCAACAGAGCATGTGGTATAGTGAAGAACTGGATAGATTCTGGATATATTTTAAAGAAGAAGCAGAGATGATCATGGCTTGAAAGTAGAGATGATCGTGTCATTGAGGGCTACTAGTTACCCAACACCTGTGTGCGAATTGTAACAGAGATATGGATAGCTGTTTCCCACCAGGTGACTGACAACCTGATAACACCTCTGTTGGTGAGCAAAAAAATGTCCCTTTCTTTCAGCAGACACACCCCTGTACCAGGGCACGGCAAGGCAGTGGGGAGAGATGGGGAAGCTATTTTTAGCACTCAGTTGCCCCGGTGTTTCAAAGCTCTTGTGCAGGCCACAACCCTGGGCTTAAGAGGGAAGACAAGATGACTCCAAAATTTGGGGCCTGAGCAACTAGGAGGGTAAAATTGCCATTTACAGAGATGGAGCAAATTTTAGGAGGAAAATTAAGAACTCATTTTGGGACATGTTAAGTTTGAGATGTATGTTAGATATTCAAGTGGAAATTTCAATAGGCATTTGAATATACAAGTCTTAGAAAGTAACTGGGATATAAATTTGGGATTCATCAGCATATGAATTATTATACTACACATATATATGTTTAATATGTAACATAATAACCATAATCATTCATAAAAATAATATAATGAGAAAGTTTTATAAATGATTCCTTTTAGTATTCTTAAATCTTGTGGATCCTTTTAATCTAGTTTTTGTTATTGTTGCGGTTGATATATACAGAGAAAAACATTCAAGTAGTTTTTAAAAAGATAAGTTAAAATGTCCATTCGTTCATTACTTTACCTGTCATTTCTAGAGTAACCACTGTTAAGTTTCCTTTGTATCTTCTAAAATTTCCTATGAATACAGAAATATATATACATAGATACAGATATGTGTCTATCTGAGTATATTTGCTTTTCATACAGCAAAATCATTGTATTTATTACTTGCAACTTAGTTTTTTTTTTTTTTAATTTTGATAGAGTTTGTCAAATCACCCTTCACAAATATCACACCAATCTATACTGCCACCAACAGAGTGTAGATTGATTTTTTTCCACCATGTCTTAACTAATACTGGACATGCCCAAACTTAATCACTACCATTTGGTAGTTAAAAAATATTACCGTAAAAATTTACATGTTTTTTCCATATGTTTATTGATCTTTTTTTTTTCTTGTTCTGTGAGCTGCCTTTTCATACCCTTTACACACTTTCCTAGTTTTTAAAATGGCTTATGGAAGCTCTTTGTGTATTGAAGAAATTTGTCCTTAGTCTGCGCTAAGCATTTTTTCAAATAAACTGTGCCTAGGGTGATTGCTGCAGTAGAAACATAGCATAGGCGCCATGAGAGGTGACTCTGACTACTGAAGACACTGGGAGCAGACTTTTTCTCTGTCTCCTCCTCTACTTCCCTCCACCAACCATCCCCCAGCCCCACTGAATTCTTTTTTTTTCCTTTTATTTCAGTGTCCTTGGCCTTGTATGTGCATATACAGTGTTTGACCTTAGAGACTTAGTAAAAATTTCCTTTCAGACTTCTAATTTTGTGTTTTAGTAGTATGAAGCCTCCTAACTTTAACACAGCATAGTAGCTCACAATAGGACTGAACTTGGCCTTAATATATGGAATATACTTCCATAATTGTGTTTATGTTTTGATGATAATCAATGAAGAAAACAAGAGAAAAGGAAGCATCCACTATGTATTATGCACTATGCAAAGGCTGTGAAATTTTATCTCTTCTCATCCCCTCTGGAAGGCAACTTTTATTGCTCTTACTTTATAGATGAGGAAACAAACTCTAAGTGAAATTAAACTCAGCCAGGATCACATGGTTGAAATTAAAATGTTGGACTGTAATAGAAGATCCGTATGCTTCTGTTGACTGTTGAATTACAAAGTCCACAATGTTTTTAGTGATTTTTTTTCCTCCAGGTTTAACAGAAAAGCTTCCTGAAAAAATATTCAGATCTTACCAATGTGTTTAAGAGTGAGCTGACAGATAAAAGAATATATTAATTCATTTAGCTATTAGCCTGTGTTAGATTACTGGATTAATAGATATAAATATAAGAATACATTGATACATTTAGTACCTTTGCAGTAAATTATTTGACAAAAGAGAAGGAGCATTAAAAAATTAATATGTAACTGTGAGGTCTGTGCATTGTAATTTTTCTATCCAGTTCTAGTTTCAGCTGTGTTTCAATAAGTATGCCATGTGCTCTTTGAAGTAATCTCCCTCCGTGACCTGGGAGGCTTAGCCCCTCAAATGGACTGTTGTGGGATTTAAGGTGAGCAAGCACTTGAGTTGTTGGTTTCTCCTCTGCAGGCCTACAATGGGCACCACCAGGCCTTGGAAGTCCTTCTGCAGTCGCTGGTAGACCTGGACATCAGGGATGAGAAAGGCCGCACTGCTCTGGATCTGGCTGCCTTTAAGGGACATACGGAATGTGTGGAAGCACTTATCAATCAAGGTGCATCCATCTTTGTGAAAGACAATGTAACCAAAAGAACCCCACTTCATGCCTCAGGTAGGTTGTCAGGAGTCTGGTTACATTAGTTTTGCGGCCCACTTATAAGTTGAGTAAATGGATGGCAGCATCTGCCTTCATCCCAATTTTGAAAATATCCTCTTTCTACGTCAAATATGCCTGTGCTCTTTCAAAGTGCTTTTGGCTTTCTGTTCATTTAGAGATGATTAATGTTCTACATTCAGAGAGGCTCTGACCTTCTTTAAAGGCTACTTTTTTTTTTTTGAGCAGCTTTAGATTCATACAGAGAAGGCAATGGCACCCCACTCCAGTACTCTTGCCTGGAAAATCCCATGGATGGAGGAGCCTAGTAGGCTGCAGTCCATGGGGTCGCTGAGGGTTGGACACAACTGAGCGACTTCACTTTCACTTTTCACTTTCATGCATTGGAGAAGGAAATGGCAACCCACTCTAGTGCTCTTGCCTGGAGAATCCCAGGGACGGTGGAGCCTGGTGGGCTGCCGTCTATGGGGTTGCACAGAGTTGGACACGACTGAAGTGACTTAGCAGTTACATTCATAGCAACATTGAAAAGGAAGGTATAGAGCTTTTCCACATACCCTTCGTCCATCACACATGCATAGCCTCTCCCATTATCAACATCCCTCACCAGACTGGCGTATTCATTACAATGGATGAACCCACACTGACACAACATGATCATCCAAAGTCCACGACTTACATTAGGTTCCACTATTGGTGTTGTATATTCTGTGAATTTGAACAGATGTCTAGTGACATGTATCTACCATTCTGGGCTTCCATAGGTTGCTCAGTGATAAAGAATCCTCCCGCCAATACAGGAGGTACAGGTTTGATCCCTGGGTCAGGGAGATCCCCTGGAAAAGGAAATGGCCACCACTCCAGTATTCTTGCCTGGAAAATCCCATGGACAGAGGAGCCTGGTGGGCTGCAGTCCATGGGGTCGCTAAGAGTCAGGCACAACTGAGCGACTTCACTTTTGCTTTTCACTTTCATGTGTTGGAGAAGGAAATGACAACCCATTCCAGTGTTCTTGCCTGGAGAATCCCAGAGATGGAGGAGCCTGGTGGGCTGCCATCTACGGGGTCGCACAGAGTCGGACACGACTGAGGCGCCTTAGCAGCAGCAGCAGCAGCAGCAGCAGCAGCATACATATGTGTCCTTCCTCTTAGCCTCCCTCCCATCCCCCATCTCACCCCTCTCAGTCATCACAGAGCACGAGCTGAGCTCCCTGGGCTGTACAACAGCTTCCCACTAGCTATCTATTTTACACATGTTAATGCATATATGTCAATGCTATTCTCTCAACTTGTCCCACTCTCTCCTTCCCCCTCTGTGTCCACAAATCCATTCTTTATGTCTACATCTCTATTCCTGCCCTACAGATAGGTGCATCAATACCATTTTTCTAGATTTCATATATATGTACTAATATACATTAATATTTACTCCTTATTTTTTCCTTTTTTAGTAATTATTTTTAATTGTTGCTTTACCAACACAATTTTGTTCTGACTCTTGATGCATCAGGTGTAAAAATAATCTCTTAAAAAGCTACATGTATTTTTCAAAAAGTAAGTGATTTGCCTCTTCTGAGATTTTTCTTTAATGCACATTAGATAAAACTGTGTCGATACTTCTAGACATATACACAGATGACAAGGTAATGTGGAAGAATTTCTAGCTCAGCTAAGGCACCATTTTCTTTGGGTTCAGGAGTTCAGTGATAATAGCCTTTGATCAGGATAGCAGATATTATAAAGAGAACTAAGTATCTTTCACTGTGAAATAATGGATATATAGACGAAGCAAAGGAATGAAAACAGTTTTCAAAAGACTTTGTGATTCTTGTACTTGGGAAAATTTTCTCAGAATGTTAGACTTTGTGGAAGCATTGCCATCCACATCTCTGAATGTTCAAACCACTGAGGAAAAATAATACAAAGATTGAAAAAACATGGCGTTGCTTAATTATCTGGAAACAGTTGTTCCTAGAAAAAAACTTTAGCCATGAGGTCAGCAGTGATTGGTATGGTTAAATTATAAATTCTTATTTTCCATCACATTTAGTCTTTTTGGTATTTGTAAGTATTATTATAAAATTTAGTATTCTAGGCATTCTTAGTATTACCATATAGTTTACATTTAGTTATCCTTTTAAAGTTGCCTATTATTAATGCCAGCACCCTGCTTTAGTTACCGAGTACTTCCTGACACTTACAAAGGACCCATTTTGGTTGTGGAAAATCACCCTTGTGAACAGGTAAACAATGAAGAATAATCAGTCATTCATTTGCCACTGTGATAAAGGCTGTAGTCCAATGGAGCCCCCTAGTGGTCAACAGGACTCACTCCTTTGGGGTGTCCCCCGTGCAATTTGTTGAGAACGTGCAGGCTGTCATTTGATTTTATTCTCCACAAAATGTCTGCTGTGCAGAAGCTTTAGCTTGTGCTTTGAGAATCTGGTTTTCCAGAATCTTTTCCAGCTCATTTGAGAGGCCAATTTTTTGTTTCAAATCCTGAGAGTTCTATGAGGAACAGGAGCCAGGATGGATTTTAGAGGGTTTGGCATAGATAGTTGTAATGACAGTTGTGGTCTTTAAGCAGCATGAAAAATGGCTGTCACTCATAGTCGGGGAGAGGCTGAGCTAGTCTGAGACAAAGCTGGATTTGGCAGGGCACAGCAAAAGGAAATGGTAGCATCTTTTTGCTAGAAGACCATTGGGGGAAAATGTGTGTAGGAAGCCGAGAATTCTAGTGTAGCCACACTTTTAAAATAAGGGGGAATTGTATTTACTGAGGGCTATTAGCTAAGTTCAAAAAAGCTACACGCACCCACCTCCCACCATCTCAACCGCACCTGCCCAAGAAAAACACACTACTGTAGCAATTAGTTTGCCCTCCAGCATACCGGATGTGCTCAGTTCCTTCAGTCGTGTCTGACTCTCTGCAACCCCATGGACCATGGCCCGCCAGGCTCCTCTGTCCATGGGATTCTCCACGCCAGAATACTGGAGTGGGTTGCCGTTTCCTTCATACTGGATGAGTGATACAAATTAGATCATTTTTCCCCTTTTTTAGTTTAGGCAAAAATAAAAATCCTTGAAACTATTATGATTATGACTATTTGAATTTGAGCATACTCCAGGAGATAGTGGAGGACAGAGGAACCTAGTGGGCTACAGTCCAAGGGACGGCAAAAAGTCAGACATAATTTAATGACTGAATAACAACAACAAGAATTTAAAGAATATCAAATTGATATAGAAAAAGGAATCAATCAAAATATGCTGTATTTCATGAGTATTATAAAATAGTACCACCTGTAGTATTTAGCTTTCAGTCCTCTGCTAATTATTTTCTTTTAAGCATACATTAAACCTCTTGCTTATTTCCCCAGTGCTAAGAGACTTAACGTAATTTTTAAAACAAAAAGCAAAAGAGCAACAACATTTCTACAAGATTTCCTCCTGAGGTACATAAATGGGATGTTGCTGAGAATTAGCTGAATGCAATGGCCTACAAAATGGGGGTATTATCCCTGTAGTTAATTTGAGTGGTGTTGATGAATGTGAGCTAATTCTAATACGTATTGTGCCTGAAAAATGTGCTGTCATTAAATTAGCCTTCTCTCATGACTGGCATGCAATAAAAAGGGCTGTAAAACACAGCTCTAAGAAGAGCCTTTATCAACCTAACATAGCTGCATCTATTCCCTTCTCTCTCTCCAACCATAACAAGGTTAATGCAATGTATTTTATGGTGTTCTTATTGTTCAGAGAGAAGGTCACATTCAGAATTTTAAATATATTTGTTTGCATCCTACTCCCTGAGTAGAAAATCATGTCTTTTGCAAGGTTGCGGGTTCCATTCAACGAGCTAAAGGAAAGTACCCTACCCCAGGGATTATCAGCCTGGGAGGTGCTTCCTAACCCTGTGGCACCAGGGTCTTCTTCCTAAAAGAACATCTTGCCTGGTGCACACAGGACAGAGTGAGTCTATGGGTTCCACCCCAGGCAGTCAAGGCCAACCCAAGATTGGGGCCATGCTTCCTGCCCATTGCCAGTTCCCACCTGGGCAGCTGAGTGAGGAGGGGCAGGGCCTGCTGCCCCCAGTCAGAGCTCAGCAGGGAAGAGAGAGGGGAACGGAGGTGATAGAGGGTGGGAGGCTGCTGGGAGAAGGCAGAGAAACAAGGGCTTTGATATGAGGAACTCAGACGGAGAAGTCCTCCAGCTCTTGGGGTGGGAGCCATCTGTGAGTCTTCTAGGAGTACCAGTCAATCAGTGAGCAGCGAGCCAATGGCTAACATTGCCAGCTTGAGGTCTGACTTAAAGTCACTAGTATCAGTCAGAACATCTACCTCAGAATGTGAAATGATGGGGATAAGAAGCAAACTCTGTTCCCATCTCCCTTCCTCCCCTCCTCTGCTCCCCTCTTCCCTCCTCCTCTCTTCTGCTCCTCCCCTCCTTCACCTGCTCTCCTCTCCCTCCTCCTCTGCCTTCTCCTCCCCCTTCAACCTTCTTTTAAAAGTACTTGAGGTGGACTGGACACAGGAAGATTGTACAGAGTTGGGAGACTCTCTCAGAGGAACAGAAAGATTACCTAGAAAGTGAAGAGAGATGATCAGTTCTATAGGAGTAGATAAGAAAGGATGTCCTCTTTAAGGAAAAAAGCCTCTATACAGCATCCAGGAAAGAAAGTTAGATGAGGACCACAGTGTCCTGATAGGAAGAAAGTGGAGATGGGTTGGTAACATATGTATTGCCAGCTGTGCCCAGCAGCTGGCACTAGCTGGACACCTGGGGATGTCCATCAACAATTCAGTTCAGTTTAGTTTAGTCCCTCAATCTTGTCCCAACTCTTTGCGACCCCATGGACTGCAGCATGCCAGGCCTCCCTGTCCATCACCAACTCCTGGAGTTTACTCAAACTCATGTCCATTGAGTCCATGATGCCATCCAACCATCTTATCCTCTGTTGTCCCCTTCTCCTCCTGCTTTCAAGCAACAATGGAAACCACCAATTTGAAGTCCAAATAAATTTTATTTTGGAGGGATCTCTGTGGTCTGTTAAAAGAACGTCCATTATTTTCTTTTTCAGTAATTAACGGTCACACGCTGTGTATGCGGCTATTACTAGAAATTGCAGACAACCCAGAAGTGGTTGATGTGAAAGACGCCAAAGGACAGTAAGTGTTCTCACACCTGGGGCTGACATTTCAGATCACAGCTGATCAGTTACTTTGTTAAACAGCTAGGAGGGCTGAATGCGGAATGCGGAATTCTAGATTTGGCGTTTATACTGGGGTGAAATTGACGGATGGGGGCCCTAGAAGAATGAAGTAGCTTTGCACTGGAGTATATACCCAAGAAAAATGTGTGTGTGTGTGTCTTGATGAAAAAGAGCTAACTTTTTATATATGTAGCCTTGTGCTCTGGCTTTTTAAAAATATTTTCTCATTTGTTCCTTCTTTCTATTCATTTTTACCCTCTTCTGAAGCTGCTACCATCTCATTTTAAAAATTAATAATGGAATAGGACAGACCTCAAGAAGTTATCACCTCCATAAAAATCCTTCATATTTTTATCCTTCCTATGTTATTTTTCCCCGAGTATTTTCCATCTGTTAGCCTGTTCTCCCACCCAGTCTTACGAACAGGAAATGCAGAGCAATAAAGCACTAGTGACTCACCCCAGATATATGAGTTCATGTTGAAGACAGAACTGGACCTCACCGCCTGGAGCCCAGCACTTGGGTCTTTCCTCTGGACTTGTCCTACTTTTCTTTAAGGCAATGGAGCTTTGTTCAAATGAAATACTGAACCGAAATCCAACATAAAAAACTGTAAAAGTAGTTCACAGTTGCTGTGATGGAAACAAGACCATCTCTTACATACACACACTCCCTGCTCAATTGATATTTGGCCCACGCTGTGTAGTTCTGAAAATGATGGGATTCAAGCGAGCATTTTGAGGTGGAACTTTCCTCTGCTCTACTCATATTGATCATTCCACTGCCACCATTCCATGTAGTCATTAGAGACTGGAGGCAGATAGCTTGTTCCAGGCAGTAGACAGCAAATCGGGGACACAGAAAATACTAAGCAATTGTCAAAAAGGGAGAGAGACTGAGAAAGAGAGAGACTAAGGAAGAGAGGAAGATGCTCCCACTGGAAATGATGAGTATTTTTTAATCTTCTTTTTAAAAGCCCATTCAAATCAAAACCCACAATGAGGTTTCATCTCATGCTGGTCAGAGGGCCATAATCACAAAGTCTACAAACAATAAATATGGGAGAAGGTGTGGAGAAAATGGAACCCTCTTACCCTGTTGGTGGGAATGCAAACTGGTACAGCTACTATGGAGAACAGTGTGGAGATTCATTTAAAAACTGGGAATAGAACTGCCATACAACCCAGAAATCCCATTGCTGGGCATACACCCTGAGGAAACCAGACTGAAAGAGATACATGTACCCCAGTGTTCATTGCAGCACTGTTTACAATAGCTAGGACTTGGAAGCAACCTAGATGTCCATCAGCAGGCAAATGGATAAGGAAATTGTGGTACATATACACAATGGAATATTACTCAGCTATAAAAAAGAACTGCATTTGAGACAGTGCTAATGAGGTGGATGAAATTGGAACCTATTATACAGAGTGAAGTAAGTCAGAAAGAGAAACACAAATACTGTATATTAACATGTATGGAATTTAGAAAGATGGTAACGATGATCCTATATACAATACCACAAAAGAGACACAGATGTAAAGAACAGACTTTTGGACTTTGTGGGAAAAGGCAAGGGTGGGATGATTTGAGAGACTAGCATTGAAACATGTATATTACTGTATGTGAAATAGATGGCCAGTACAAGTTCAATGCATGAAGCAGGGCACTCAAAGCTGGTGCTCCAGGACAACCCCCAGGGATGGGGTAGGGAGGGAGGTGGGAGGGGGTTCAGGATGGGTGAGACACATGCACCTGTGGCTGATTCATGTCAATGTATGGCAATCACCACCACCATACTGTAAAGTAATTATCCTCCAATTAAAATAAATACCTTCATTAAAAAATAAAAGCCCAATTTTTCTCTTTTCCTAGAACCCCACTAATGCTTGCAGTAGCGTATGGACACAGTGATGCTGTTTCATTGTTACTTGAAAAGGAAGCAAATGTAGATGCTGTCGACATCATGGGCTGCACAGCTTTACACAGAGGGGTATGTACATCTTCCTTAGCTTTAGTCAAGCAATTCTGTAGTGAACTTGTTTCTTCTTCTTTTTTTTTTTTTACCTCCTTATGAATTTTTAGTAAGAAGATTGTTGCTTGAGATAACCAATTAACCTCAGTCAGTCAAAAAGAAATTACAAAATCTCTTGCAAAGATAAAATAATGACAGGTACTCTTAGGTTCTGCTCTTGAGTTGTCATGTTTGACTGTGATAATAGATGCATGAACACCTATTGTTGCGAGACTTGGTTCTGCCTTCTGATTGCATGCACATTATAGGAAATTTGCAAAAAAAAATCTTCAAGCACAAATAACAAAATCATAATCTCTAGTAATCTTACCTCCTGGAGATAACCACTTTTTGATATATATCACCAATCTTTTTTTCTAAATATAGATTTGTTTTAAATCTTAAAAATAATACTGAAGATGCTATTTGGAACTTTTTTTTCTTATAGTTTATCAAGTACCTTTGTCCATGTCACTAAATATTTTTCTGCCCTATCTTTTTCTAATCCTCCATTGTGTGCAGGTATTGTAATTTATTCTGATGATTACTTAGTTTTGAGTAACCACGCTATTTTTAATTGTTCTTTATTACAATGTGGGCCCATTTGCCACCTGAAGTATGTACTCTGCTGAAATAAGTACACTGTGTGTAATTCTTCATATACACCTGCTGAACTGTTTTTTAAAGTATATCAAAAACAAAAGCAGAAATCAGGGGATTGTTATTTAAAGATGGTGCTGACCACCATGATCAATGAAAAGAAGAGGAACTCTAAATGTTTAATGCCATAATCATAGATCTTATTTTTTGGTACTTCCTATGGGCCACACAGCAGTCTGGGAGCCTTTACATATCTCATTAGTCCTCACAACAGCCTATGAGGTCATTATTACTATCCCCATTTACAGGTGGGTAAAGTTAGGCATAGAGAGATAAATTAACCTGTCCAAGTTTTACAAGAGGGAGCTAGAATTTAACTCACATCTTCCTGATTTTAAAGCTGATACTTTCCACTGCATCATGATACTTTCCATGGTTATGTTTGGCAAGTCAAGAGATGTTTCTAAAATGCTGATGTCCACACAGACCTTTATGTTATGAATTCCTGCTAGGTTCTTCTGCGTTTCTCTGGAGTAGGATAAGAGTCTTTTCCCTTAAGACCTGGGTGTTATGTCCACTTACTTTGAGCCTAACCTCACTTAGTCAACAACTTTGCTTGCTGAGTCTTCTTAGATTTGTGTTGTGTTTTTAATTGCGATGCATCAGATTATGACGGGACATGAGGAATGTGTGCAAATGCTGCTGGAACAAGAAGTGTCGATTCTCTGTAAAGATTCCAGAGGGAGGACACCCTTGCACTATGCAGCTGCTCGTGGCCATGCCACGTGGCTGAGTGAGCTGCTCCAGATGGCGCTTTCCGAGGAGGACTGTTCTTTCAAAGACAACCAAGGCTACACGCCACTCCACTGGGCTTGTTACAATGGTGAGTCGTCACTTGACTGATTCCGATAGACTTCCTGTCCCAACACCACTGTGATCGCAAAGGAAGTGAGAACATAACATGATGCGGTAACCAAGGTATCCTATCTTTCTGCATTCAGATACTGCAAAACAAACAAAAATACCTTTTTAAGAAAATATTTCTCCCTCTGTGGCTACCGTGATGCCATATTGAAATGAAAATGCACTTTACGTTTTTTGTTAACCAGTAACATGTAACTCCTCATCAGAACTTCTGATGAACTAACTAGTTTAAATCAGGCTTTCTTTTCTATATGAGATAACCAAGGATCCTACAAGGAATTGAAATAATACAGCTAAAAACAACCAAAACAATATGATGTAATAATGTCACAATTGACAGCTGGTAGGGGCATGACTTATCTTTCAGCATTGCATTTTTATGTCTCATAGTCCCATTTATTTAGTTACACTTGCTACTGAGGAGATTTAAAATTTGTGTTTCACTTATTTGAGTAGAAAAAGTTCAATGCATGATAATTGTTACATTTAAAAAATACTGAAGCCTCTAAAGTAAAATTAAGTCATTTCCAAACTCACTTTTTGATGTAATTTGGTATTTATTTTTCATAATTCTCCCTTGAAAATGTAAATCAATATATATGTATGTACATCTTTTTAAAACTAGAATCATATAACAAATATTCTGTAACTATTCTTATTGTTCACTCAACATTCTATTGCAGATAACCTTACAAATCAATGTATATACATTGATCTTTTTAATAGTTGAATATTTTATAGCAGATAAATAGGTATAGACATGCATGAGTATGAGTGTGTATATCAGAATTTAATATTTATTCAACCAGATCCCTGTTGATGAACATTCAAATTGTTTTTAGGTTTTTTTCTCATTATAAACAGTACTGCAGTGTGTATGTTCATATCATGGTACTTTATTTTGTTAGATAAATTTCCAGAGGTGAAATTATTGATGAGGGCTTGTATATTTTTTAACTTTAATAAATTATACCATACTGCTTTAGTATGCCATAATTTTTACCCCCACCAACTGTAAATAAAAGCTTTTGTTAGCCCAAGGTCATGTCATCTTTTTAGTTTTTGTCAATTTGAAGGACAAAAAAAGAGTATCTCATTTTATTTTGTGTTTCCTTGTCTAATTGTGTACTGATTTATGTATTTGCATTTCCTCTTCTGGAAATTACTTTTTCCATCTATTGCTCATTTTTTTCCTATTGAGTTGTTTATCTTTTTTCACACATTTGTAGGAGCACCTTGTCTTAGAATATGAATCTTCTCTGTGTTCTGTGTGTTGCAAACGTTTTTTTCTCAGTTCACTATTTGTCTTTGCTCCTTGTTGATGATATCTTTTTCCATGTAAAGATTTTGAACTTTTATGTAGTTGAAATCTGTGAGATTTTTTCTTCTATGGTATGTAGGTTTACAGTCTTGCTTAAAAAGATCTCCTACCCCTAAGCTTACACGAGTATTTTCCCAAATATTTCTTGTTGTTCAGTTGCTAAGTCCTATCCGACTCTACAACCCTGTGGACTGTAGCACGTCAGACTCCTCTCTTTTCCACTATCTCCCAGAGTTTGCAAATTCATGTCCATGTATTTCTTACTGTGCTTCTATTGTTTTATTTATCCATAATCAATTCTTCTATTAAAATTTTCACTCAGAAACTATGATTATTGGGTCCAGAAAAGTTTTATGGTGCTCTGTGAAGTGAAAGTGAAGTTGCTCAGTCGTGTCCGACTCTTCGCGACCTCATGGACTGCAGCCCACCAGGCTCCTCCGTCCATGGGATTTTCCAGGCAAGAGTACTGGAGTTGGGTGCCATTGCCTTCTCCATTATGGTGCTCTAACTGTATCAATTTAAGATCTTTCATTATGTTTTTATTATGATCCTCTTTTTTTCATTGGTTCTGACCTCAGTAAGAGTCAAATTTTCCACTTTTTCAGTTTGGTTTTGTTCCCTCCTTGCCATTGGAGGATTGTGATTTTTTTTTTTAAATTTACTTGCTAATGGGTAAGGTCTCCCTAACCCCCATGTGAGTTAAGCTGCAAGATCTATCTGGCACTGGAAATCCTACAGGAAGGGGGTGATGGAGTGCCAGTGTTGATTATAACAGCAGGTGGCAAACCTCCCACAGACCACATTTTCTCCCATGTGGAGTTGGATGGGGCAGGGGTGATAGGTCTGTCTGTTCTAAGACCTCTCCAGGTATAAGCAGGGGAAAGGGAGCAGGCCTCTCCTAAACGATCCACTGGAATCTACACTTCCAGTGTAGTCTTCCAGATTGGAGGTTTAAGCTCCCCTCTTCCCAGAATCTCCTTCGCTGAGCACTTGGAAACACTGAAAGTCCTTCAAGGGTCCCCAGACCTACCTACACAGACCTTTAGGTTGAGATTCGTATAGCCTGCAAGAAATGGCTTATGTAGATGCTGCCCCAAGCTAGGTCCTTCAGGGAAATTCATAGTAATAGGTTGAAATGTCTGCGAATATTTGAGTGAGAGTTGGATATAGTTAGAAAGCTAAGCAGTATAACTTACATAAAATTAGGGGATTTGTATGTTCATTACTTCATATACTTTGCAGTCCTCCTAAAAGCAAAGTTTCACTTTTTTTCTCTTTAGGTACAAAAAATGTTTGACTTATTTTAATACTTCAAATTGTTCCATCAACATAATTCTGGGGTAGATCAGAAGAGAGCTCTAATTTACCATAGAACTCAGCCAAGAAGAGGTTTCCAGGGCAACAATCCATGTTCCAAAGCCAAATAGCTTTACCTTCTTGCCTTAACAATTGTGTGAGAACATTGCTTCACAAACCTCATTTAGGTCCTTTATCAAATAAATTTCCTATCATCCTGTGACATCAATAGGGCAGGTATTCCTTCTCCGATTTTTTTGTAGGAAATGGAGGCTCATAGATCACATAACAAGTAAGCTCACAGAGCTGGGACCTTACTTAAATTCAGTTGATTTGAAAACTACCTGCCATTTTGTTGAAAGTAATTATTCACATTTGTTCATCTACTCACTAAAAAATACTCAGTGGGTCCATACTATTTGCCAGGAACTGTTCTTGCTACCCTTTTAAATACTATATAGTGTTTTACAGTCAAAGTCCTTTAACCTGCATTATCATAAGTACTCTTTTTTATCAATGACATCCTCCTCCCTTCCCTAGAGTACATAAATTATAAGTGAACCTATTCATGTGGTTAAAAGGGAAATTTTCTGTTGTAAATATGACAAACTGAGGCATACCTATGTTAGGCACCTATCTACTAAGAGCTGTGAATATGGTAGAATTGTTCTGCTTGCAGATGAGGTCTCTTTCTCATCACTGCTTAATTTATTCATTATATCTCAGAACACTTATGAACATAGTTAAAAACATTTTGGCATTTGGTGAATTTTATTCCATGGAGAATGATCATTCAATCAATTCAGGAAAATTCATAGGCCAGAATTCAGTACTTAATGAAAAAATAGAAACTTTCATTAAACAAAGTTTCATCTTAGAAGGTCTCTAAATTCTTTTGGTTCCTTGCAGGTAATGAAAACTGTATAGAGGTACTTTTGGAGCAGAAATGTTTTCGAACGTTTATCGGTAATCCTTTCACTCCACTGCACTGTGCAATGTAAGTAGAAACACTGGAAGTTAATGGTGTGGCTTGAATTCTTTAAACTACACCTAGAGAAATGGCTTTTGGCAGGAAGAAAACGCTTTTAGATTACAGATAAGACCAGTATATTCCATTTTGCTGCTAAAGGCAAATAAGTCTGATATCAAAGTGCAGTATCCAATGTTAATGATTTTTCAGGAGTTTTTTGTGAAGTGCCATGGTTCCAAGGTGGCTCACAAACCTCCCAGGGAAATGGTAGGAAGGGGTGGCCTGAGAAACACAGTATACACCATGTGAAGAGCTCTTCAGGTGTATCAATAGTCACACTTGTCTGCCAAATTTTAAAAATAAATTGGGGTTAACAATATTATCCATGTGGATAATTAGAAAGGCATTTTATTCCAGGAAGATTTCATATATGGTAATTTTCCAATCTTCATAATATTGAAATTCTTCTTTGGTGAATGAAACTTTTGCTCAAAATTTGTGTCAAAATGTTTAAATGCATCAGATTATTAAAGATATAGTGCATAGAAAGATGGAGTAGGAGGGGATATATCATTTTTTAGGGAGCAGGATTTTAAATTTTTAAATCTATTTTCATTTTAGAATAAATGATCATGAGAATTGTGCATCACTGCTACTTGGGGCCATAGATTCCAGTATTGTCAATTGTAGAGATGACAAAGGCAGGTAAGTGATCCTAAGAGCATGGCTCTTGTCTGATGAATCTTAGCCTTCTTTTTGGCTACAGAGTGGCCAAACATCTATGTTTTTGATTTAAAAAGTAATATATAGACATGTTTTTTAAAATTAAGTATAATAAATGATATATAAAAAAATTACCCTCTTAGTCCAGAGGCCCCAGCCTCTTCCACTGAGAAAACTACTTTAAACTGTTCTTTCTAAATTTTTATTTTCTTCCAAATATTTTATATATATAACTACAAAAATATATAACAATATATATGCTTATATTCTTTTTATACAAATGAGAACATTCTATATTAATGTTCTCCTTTTAATATATCTTGGAGATCTTTCCATACCAGGACATATATATTTACCATATTCTTTTTAAAGCTTCATGTTATTCCATTGACTGGATGTTATAATTTAATCAGCTTGTCTTCCTTTGAAGAATATTTACGTTGTTTCAGAATTTTGGTGTTATAATGAATGGTGCAGTGAATAGTCTAGTACATGTATCTGCATGACCAAATGCATCTGAGAGATAAAAGTGCTAGAATTGGAATTTTTTGGTTCAAAGATCAGTGTTTAATTTTTATAAATCATGCCAAATTGTCCTCCCAAAGAAACCAACCATTCACATCAAATGATGTAGGCTTTTAAAAAAAAATAACCAATTATCTACAAATCTAAGGCCTAATTTTGAAAGTATGTTTATCAATGATGAGAGAGGTCATTGGAACTCAAGATTAAAGGGTCAGTAAAGATGCTGGTTTTATTATCAGGACCACTGCCTACACCCCCCAAATCTAGGGGTGCCGTTCACATAGGTGACACTTCGGTGTCTACCCTGAATGGCCTTTGGGGGAACCTGGTCACCATCTCTGTAAGCCAGTAAGTTTTAAATCCCTAAGATGACACCATGCACGTGTTTCTCAGGCACATACAGAAAGGGAGTGTGTTAAGTTTATAGGAAGCTAACATCATACTTGTTTTAAATCGTTAGGACACCACTTCATGCAGCAGCATTTGCTGATCACGTGGAGTGCTTGCAGCTTCTTCTCAGACACAACGCTCAAGTGAACGCGGCAGACAATTCAGGGAAAACACCACTGATGATGGCTGCTGAGAACGGGCAGGCTGGTGCCGTGGGTATGTGCTTGACTTGTGGACTTGGAGCTTAGGCCTGTCTAAAACCAAAGGAATGTAAACTTGGGAAAGTGATCATCCTCTCTGTATATACGTGTTAGAGAAGACCAACATTGTATTTAAGCCACCTGATCTACTTGCTGTTCATTTTTAGTCCCCTGTTAACTTGGTTATTGATAGACTTTGTCAAAGTGAGCCCACCTTTCCACAGTGAAATCTGTCAACATTTAGAGACCAAATAGAACAATAGAATCATTTTACCTGGAAATAACAAAACTGTAAAGACAATTAAAATTAATGCCTATAGGGACTTCCCTTGTGGCCCACTGGTTAAGACTCCATGCTCCCAAAGCGGGAGCCCGGGTTTGATCCCTGATCAATAAACTAGACCCTGTGTGCCTCAATTAAAGATCATGCATGCTGCAGCTAAGACCTGGAGCAGCCAAAGAAATAAAAATAAATTAATGACTATGGAATTTGGATTTGAATAGAACAACTATGTCAATTAAATGGCTTCCCTGATAGCTCAGTTGGTAAAGAATCCACCTGCAATGCAGGAAACCCTGGTTCGATTCCTGGATTGGGAAGACTACTGGAGAAGGGATCGGCCACCCACTGCAATATCCTTGGAAGAATCCACCCACAATGCAGGAGACCTGGGTTCAGTCCCTGGGTTGGGAAGATCCCCTGGAGAAGGGAAAGGCTACCCACTCCAGTATTCTGACCTGGAGAATTCCATGGACCAGATAGTCCATGGGGTCGCAAAAAGTCAGACACAACTGAGTGACCTTCACTTTCACTTTCATGGCAATAAATTGTTCCTTTCTTCTTTAAAAATATTAGTTATGGTAATGTGAGTATACAAATTTAAAAGCATTATTGTTTTGGTTGTAACTTCTTCAAAATGCATGTAATCAGAATGTAGTCTTAGTAACTATCTTTTGGCTTTTTCTGCAGATATTTTGGTGAACAGTGCCCAGGCTGACCTGACTGTGAAGGATAAGGACTTGAACACATCCTTACATTTGGCTAGTAGTAAAGTATGTAAAAGGATTTGAAACACTGTTATTTAATGATAATAATAATACCTAAATCTGTTCATCAGAAGTATGTGTATCATGGCTCTCAATTAAGATGTATGTTTTCCCAGGATGGTGTCATGCTCAGTGGAATCAATGGGGGAAGCAAAAGGCAGACCCACACAAAGGGGTTGACGGGCTATGCTTTTCAGGGAATTTGCCACTTGAATTCTTGCCACGATCTGGTTTGATGCTGCCACTGAATCTGTCTTCATGGTTGTGGTATCATATTTTGCTTTTAAACACAGGTTAGGAACTTAGTTAAATGGCTTCTAAAATATAAGCAGTTCCACATGTTTTCATTTATTCTGCTTGAAGACATTGTAATAGCACAGCCAAAAATACTCTTTTATGAGGCAAATAGGTATGCTTCTATTGTCTCTCTCTTCTTCTGGTACGTAGTTTAATGCAAAGAATGTGTGTGTGTGTGTTTGTTTTAAGAGCATGGTGTTCACATATAGCTCAAGGTTCCTGCTTCTGTAAAAAGATAAATGTATGATTTTATGAGAGTGGGATCATACTGTTGGATAACCTGCTTTTGTTACTGAATCATATATTATGAATATCTTCCTTTCAGACATCATATATTATAGTGTTTTAGAAGATGTATGGAACCCTGCCTTAGGATTGTGCTACCCTTGGTTCAACCCATCCCCTATTGTTAAACATTTCCTTGTTTCAAATATATGCTACTACAAATAATACTAATTGTAGTATAATAATCTGAATAAATCCCTAAATATGAAATTAGTGAGTCTAAGGCTATGAACACTTCTAAGACCAAAATGCCCTGTAATAAGGTTTTAACCATTTACATTCCACCAGCAGTACATGACGATGAAAACTCCATGGGCACTTCTAAAATTATCTTTACATGTCTCCCTTATAAGGCACTGTAATATGATGCTAGTTGACACCAGTGATGGTGGTTTGTTCCAATATAGTTGTATTATCAAAAGTGTTATCTATACCCAGTGGTACCAGAAGTCTCAGCTATTCCTTTCATTGGTTACATTTTCCCATTTCATGATCCGCAAAAAAATGGATACCACAAAAAGTGCTCCGGTTCCTGAAGTTCATGTCAAATTGTAGTGTTTTTATGAATATAAGTACAATGCTTTTTCAGACATTGCGCAAACGAATCCCCTGATAATCTGGTTCAAATGCAGATTCTAATTTAGTAGATCCAAGAGTGGGGCTTGAGGGTCAATATTTCTAACTCCCGGGTCATGCTGATCCTCCTGTTCTGTTGTTGGGCCACATGTTGAGTGTCAAGGGTTTAGGAAGTGGTCACCCCTTAACCAGGCACTGGGCCTGAAGGTCCAAAAGGGTCTCTATTTTATTAGTTGATGCTTTAGATTTTAAACTATCATTAGTCGTAACATATAGAGGTATCTTTTGAATGAGGAAGAAAAGAATGACCTTTGCTGGAAAAGACTCTATAATATAAGACAGCCAGTGATGAATGATACAGATAACAGGTACAATGGGAATTCCAGTGATAGGTGGATACTGCGGTGGTATTTGAAGGCTTGAGGAAGGAGATGGGACTTGACTTGTGTTTAAAAAGCTTTATTGAAGAATTTAAAGGACTCTCCTAATTCTACTTTCTGTTTATCTGCTGACCTAGCTGACATAGCTTCAGCTCTCTGGACAGTAATCCTAAAAGTTATCATAAAAATTATAATATTTTAGATCAGATCTATATTAATCAAGTCCTAAAACACCTTATTTAGAATCTTTGAAAATCTAGGGCTGTTTAATCATTTGCTCTTAGAACAAAATGTATTCTTCAGAAAATAGCCTATTTTGATATTAGGCAGGGAATACAGGTTAAAGTTAAAGCATACTGAAGTGATTTCCCCAGAACATTGCTGTATCTTTGTTCCATTTGCTTATCTTTTTTCCTTCATTAGGGTCATGAAAAATGTGCCTTGTTAATACTTGACAAGATACAAGATGAGAGCCTTATTAATGCAAAAAACAATGCACTGCAGACGTAAGTGTGACTACTAAAGCTTGACTAAATCCCAGATTCATAGTCATTCATTCAACCAATAATAAAAATGTGCTGTATTCTAGGCTAGAGTTGGGGGACGCAGTGATGAAAGACACAAATCTGGCTTTTCCTTTGTGAAGTTCATGGTCACATATCTACAATTGCTGACCAAGCTAGACATTTTTAGTTGGAAATTTTCTTCTGATATGCCTTCATAGAATTTTGTGAGGTCTGTGTTTTTCCTTGGTGATATTTCTAAGGTAGTACTAAAAATATAGTGGGTTGTTAGAAAATCTTATCAGCCACCATATTTGAGGAGAAACTTTGTTTAAATGTATTAGTTTTATGTATTCTTACTGGAAAACAAGTTTTATAAATCAAGTTCCCAGAATATGCTTGAAGCATTTAAGCTATTTGCGTTATTATATTTTAATATAGTTCAGTGTAATCCTTAGTGTGAAAGACCCCAAAGCTGCTTCATTTTCCATTTTAGGAAATTACCTGTGCATTTGTTTTAAGGGCAAAGAAATATAAGAATTTTTTTCCATTAAGATTTTTAAGCAGAATAGCAGAATATATTGTTTGACATTATTCTTTAAGATATTCTAAATTCAATAGAACTTCATTTCATGCCTTTAGTAATAACAAGGTTTAAGATTATGTATATGAATGATAGTAACACCAGTCATATTGATTTTGTATTGATTAACTGTGTGAAATAGTGATTCAAATACTGATGTAGAAAGCAAGGGGTAAAGAACCTTCTAGAAAACACACCAGAACTTGAGTTCTTTCTCTGGCTCCCTGTGACTTGTCACTAAGGTTGTTTGAGGTGTAAAATATTTGTACAATAATATCTGCAGAAGAATTTGGGCCAATGTGGAAGAACAGTTGGATCGTTAGCTCTTCAGAAACCTTTTTTGAAAAAGTAAAAATACTCGTGTTATTTATAGATTCTCAAGTCCTTTCTTTCAACCACACAGACTACTCAAAATGCCACATTCTCATACAAATATGTATCACGACTGACACTTGGTGTTGTCTTTTTTTCAGACCCCTCCATGTGGCCGCACGCAATGGCTTGAAAGTGGTCGTTGAGGAGCTGCTGGCCAAAGGGGCTTGTGTACTTGCTGTAGATGAAAATGGTAAGTGGGAAAAGTAAGCCATGATTTCAGGTGCCAATGCACCTGCTCTGAAGCCAGAGGGCAATGGGAAACCCAGGAGCTAGTTTAAAAAAGCAGTGAGAACTCTCTTTCTCTTGGAGGTTCCCTGTGTGTGGGCAGTCAAACAAGGATAATTTGTCCTGTCTGTTGCTGTAAAACACAGAGTCTCCCTGCAGTCCACCAGTGCCTTCCATGTGCATGTCATGTTAGCAGCTGGTCTCAAACTCCTCAGCACGGTGGTTGAAATATGTTAGAGACGCTCAACTTGGTATTCACATGAAATTTTAACTGCACATGCTGAAGAGTTAGGGATCACGTGTCATGGGTGCATGCTCAAGGGCTCAAATTAAAACATCTTTGTATTTCAGTTCATTCTGAGATCAAACCTCTAGGTATTATTTTACAGAACAGATCAGAACTCGTATTTTCAGTATGGATATTTGGGGAACATGAGTAAAATTTTTAAATTAACATCTAGGCTTGAAAACTTCTTCTGATCTATACCACATTTCTTTTCGAAATGAATTAACTCTTAACAGAAGCTTTCTACTCTGTTTCCTAAGAAATTTAGAAAGCTCATGAGTACAAGAATTATATTAAACTACCATGCCTTTTAACTTTGGGGAGCAAAAGAGGAACTTCTGGATATTTATCAACTCAGTAATTTTTTGAATGTGGCATTAATTGTGGCATTTAATTCAAGTATTATAAAATGTATTAACGTAATTCAACTGCTTATTACAGGTATTGGAATTAGCAGCTCATGCCTATTTCTCAGAAGTAAGCAGCCATATGACATCATTAGCTAACTCCTATTAGTTTTGGTTTTGCAGCCCCATTTATCCTAGCATGTACCCCGCTCTGTCCCCAATCTGACTCATGTAGGAGATGCAAAAAGTTCTCTATTACTCCATCTCCTCGGTCTTCCTGCCCCACCTTCCCTCACCTTCTTATTACCACTATATGTATATACATTAATACTTTAGGGTTGGAGTGCAGAGGCCCACAGTTTTCTCCAAAATGACCCAAGAGACCAGAATGAATTAGTTTTGCCTTTCTGCAGTGTAAGTCTGATATATCTGGGACTTGTTCAGCCCATAGCAAACTCAAGAATAAGTGCACCAGGGTTGGAGAACCACAGCCTGTATCAGAGCTTAGCCTACACCCTAAAGGCCTAGGAACATTTGGGATGATTTTGTACGGCACTGCAATCTTAATTACTTATCAGAGACCTTTAAGGAATGGAATATTAAGGTATCTGTCCATTCTTGTTTGTCTTCATACCAGAGAGAGGACTCATCTGTTAAGCGGGGAGGAGAGTAGAAATCAGGTCAAGTGCTAACAAATGATACAGCAAAATAATTAAGATTTTTGAGCCAGTGCCTCTGAATAAAATGAGCCAGTGGTTAGTAGAAAGTTTAGCCAGGAGAGGGGGCAGGCTAAACCTCTCCAGCCAATAGAATAAAGGTTGAATAAGGGTAGGCTCAATCGAAGATTTCATCTACCTCCCCATGGCTCCTGCTTCATATGTTGAGATCATTTTCTCTTCCAGACTTGACCCATCAAGTTCACATAGTCGAGAATGACATGACTCTATGGCACACAGCAATCTCCCCATATCTGTTACATTTAGGATTTGGGACTTTGGCTAGTGGTGTTGACATTATTTAAAATTCTGTTTAAGTTTCTTTTAAATGATAGTACATTTCACCACAACCAACCAGTGCTGTATCTCATCTACTCAAATGATTCCATTTCTCTAGAACCAGCTTCCTGGTGCATTCTTCATGTAAAGTCTATATAAAGTGACAAAACAGTGTTACTGACTCTTACAGACACCTGATTCTCAGCATCCTCTCTAATCTGACGTGGAAAGTCATTGTTCTCAGAATGAGAGTGCCCTAACCCCAGCCCGAGGCGCATGGTGTGTGTGTGTGCTCTCAAGTGGAAACACCTTTCTGATTGTCCTGTGGCTGTTTTTGTTTTTTGTTTTGTGGAATTGTGTCACACACACCGCCCCACCTCCTGTTTCTGTTCACTAGATGAAGACTGGAATCCTGCCTAACTCCGGATAATATAGTGCTTGTTGTTGTCATGTAAGCTGGGAAAAAAAAAAAAAAAAAGCCCTCCATCAAATGTCTACCCCTTCCTGATCCCCTCCAGCCTCACCCCAAGCATGACTTGTGGGAAGTAACTCCTTTTGCCTGGCATGATTTCTAACTCAACATACATCTCCACGTGTGAGGTCGTTTGAGATGTACTGTGGGACGCTCACGCCATTTCTGGATTGCCCGGACTAACCACTTCCTTGTCTGCATTTACGCCCAGGTCATACCCCGGCCCTGGCTTGTGCTCCTAACAAAGACGTGGCTGACTGCCTGGCCCTCATTCTGGCTACCATGATGACTTTTTCTCCTTCCAGTACAATGACGGCTGTCAACTTCGTTTGTTTTAAAAAAGACAGTTTGAGCAGGACGACCCTCTCCAACCTGGGTAGCATGGTTAGCCTGTGCAGTAACAATGTAGGCTCTGAGGATGGGTACAATGAAAATGATTCTGATTCGGAAACTTTCTGACTTTGGACTGTAGAAGCTTTTCCTTGATCACCCGTGTTGGAGGAAGGGAACAAAGCTTGAATTCCAGATTTATGTTGTATTCAAGTATTATTATGGGCCGAGCTTCCAGAAGCCAGTAGAAAAGGAATTAATCAAGCCCAGGGAAGGCGGCTAGGCTGTAGGGCAAAGCTCTCATACAGTTGGGCCTTGGTTTTACTTTGTTTCATGTTTTCCTTAGAGCTGAGATACTTCTGTGAAAGTCTACCTCTCATTTTAAATGTGGAATTTTAAGAAAACATTTAATTCTTTTTCTTTGGGGATAATGCAACAAAGAGGGAGATTTTTTTTTTTTTCATGTACTCACTCAGCAGTGAGTTCTCAAAAGTGTATCAATGTGACATTCATGTCCCCAAGGAAGGGAGGGAAGGGCTGGATAGGAGATGCCTCAAACCTCTGCTCAATTTGATGTTTACTTCCTTACTAGAAGCCAAAGGTAGAGGTGTTCATCTTCAGAAATAATGCCTGTAATAATCTTTTTTAAGGGAGTCCAATTATTCATAGGCTTCCCAGGTGGCACTAGTGGTATCCTCTCTATAGTAAGTACTGAAATATCCAGAACTTCTTTTTGAGGATTTTTGTTTAAGTTGCCAAATGAAGGGGAAAATCCGCTGAAAATTGAACTTGCTTTTTTCATTTAACAAAAATGTGGCACCCAGTGCTCCCTGTAACAAGCCTGTGACTAATTTTCACCAAATGATTGAACCTGAATCACTTCAATAACATTTCAGGTGAAAATTATATTGCACCGAAACTTTGAGATATATGCAAATATGAAACTACCCTTTATTAATTTGTCTGTAAATCAAAATACTAACTTTATTAAAAAACATAAGAGCCATCAGTATTGTTCATCAGTGGTGAAATGTTAAATGAGCTTTTCGGTCAAAGTCATGCTCAGTGAGTGGAAGTGAAAGCACGATGTAGAAATGGGTGAAATGGAAATTAAAGCCGATTAAAGTTGCTCCATGATGAAATCATCGTAGTGAACACTGTGTCTGCTCCCTCTCCTCTGCCAAAGCTTCTAGGTCAAATGGACCCCGCTCTGCACCTGGAATAGCTGTACAAAAAGAAGAATGAGACTTTAAATTATGCACGTACACAGGCACATGTATATGGATGTATTTATCTATGTCTGTAGTTCATCAGCCAGCTATACACAAGGACCAAAATGCTTCCGTCTAAAATTGAAGATTTAAATTGTTTTCCTTCAAAGTGGAAGTAAGAACTGAAATAGCTTTTCTATGGAGTTAAAATGTAATCTTTTTGCGTAAGTCTTTATTGTATTTTATATTTCTTATGACACAGATTTCTAGCTGTTGGCTTAACATTTGTAACTAATAATGTGTTTACCACAGCTTAATTTTTTGCCAAACTAGAGAAAATGTTCATATACTTTGATGTATATGTGTTTGTATTTATTTGAAATGAAACAAATGCCGAGGAAATATCCATTGTTTATTCTGTTTTAATTCCTACTTGTCTTACTTGGAATAATGAGGAAGCCGGAAAATATACAGAACTTTCCCTGGGCTGGCCTGCATTCCTGAGGGCAAGCCCAGAAATTCCACTGTTAAGGTTTCCAGCCGACCCTCAGGTTCTTCCACATCGGTTGAAAAAAGGTACAACATCCATGACTCAGCCTGTGTGTAGCCAGCTCAGAGCTTAGAATACACTGCAGTCCTTATGCTTTTCTTCAAGATGCAAACTGAAGTGTGTAGTCGGTCATGTGCACAAAGAGGGCCCAAAGAAAGATACGGAAATTATCCTGAACATGCTGAAAATCTCATGGTCCCAGGAACCTAATGGGGAACTCTGTCAGTGTGTGGGCACATGTACCAAGAAGAGAAATAAAAATCACCAGCTCATGCTATTTTCTACTTGAGGAAGAGACAGGACAGAAACATGTTGCATTAGAGTACTGCTCTCCAATATTTTATAATGGGTTCCATTTTCACTCTGGAAATTTCTATCTTAATGTATGTGAGATATTTTTTAAACAGTGTCCTAACATACCTGGATCAAATACAGATACCATACTATGTATTTCATCTAACTGTAAAAGTCTTCACTCTGTAATATTCTGGATTTTATTAAAAATTCATGTTGGGTTCTTCACAAATGAGAACTTGTTCAAAGGACTTATAAGACCTGGTATTAATTTCACTGAAACCTTTTGTTTCACCACTGCCGTTGTTTCTTTTTTTTTTTTTTAATTCTTGGTGTTGTGTTCCTTTCCTTTCTCTGTCCTTTTTGTCTGCTTGGAGAAATTGAGTTTTGAAAAAGTGGATAAATTGCTAATGAGCAATAATGACCTTACCTTTACCAAAACCCTGAAAGTAAGGGAGCTCTAACACTGCAGAAACGTGATATATTGTAGAGTCTTTTTCCAGAAGTGAATGGAAATCTTGCTCAGTTGGTCTTTAAAGCAAGAAATGCGATGCCTGATTTAATGGTGAAGCAGCGTTACCATTTTTCCTATAGAGTAGCACAGAGAACAAGAAATGTTACAGCAAGGCAGTGACAGCCCTGCGACATTATCTCTGTGGAGCTGCGTTCTGACTTCCCCACTCTCACTGCCAGAAAGGAGGACAAAAGAACAATATAAAATCATGCCGTGAATTGTTTATTGAATCTCTCTCCCCCACTCTCTTTCTCTTTCTCCCTCTTCCCAAGACCAAGTTTTTTCCCTTAAGAAATGACTTTAAAAACTATGTTCTGTGTTTTTCATTCACATCTCTTAGAAAACTAGATTTGCCACATAGCTTTGTAAGAAAAACAAAAACAGAAAACATTGTGCTTTTAATTGAGTCTTGGTTGTTTTGTGCTTTTACCCAAATATGTTATTTTTAGACTGTATTTTAACCACAGCCACAGGGATCATGTTTCATTGCACTTACCTATTTGCCATGTCTGCCTATCCTTGGTAAATACATTACTATCTCCAAATTGCCTAAAATCTGCTATGATTCTACAGTAAATAGCTCAGGGGATTTCTATTTATCACTAATAAAAGGGCACCATAGTATGTTTTGGTACTTTAGGCAGTGAACAGCTGCTTGGTTTATTATTTTATTATTAAATTAGGACAAGAACATCAAATGGATTTGCTGCACTAGTAATTCTTTGTACTGTTGAGCAACTTGGTTTGCTTATCTGTTGTGTTGGTTGAAGAACCCATCCCTTTTTTTTTTTGTCTTGTGATATGAAGTTAGAGTGCCTTTTTATATTTGTATATTCTGAAAATATTCTGTGAAATGTTTTGTATTTTTTTTCATTTGAGTGTTATCAGAGCAATATAATACCAGTGAGTTTTCATTTCAGCCTTTCTTTGAATGTATAAAGTGTCTTTTTTCCTCTTTCCCCTTTTACCTGCTTTGAAATGAAAATGAAGATGCTGAAGTTTTCTATAGGAATTATGTTTGATTTTTCAGTGCTAAAATGCTTTCTTTTTACAAAACCATAAACCATAGGTCAGTGTTATAGGGGAAGAGCATTTTAAGATAGTGACAATCTGAGTGTGTGTATAAAATGTAATTGTATGAGTTTCTTATGCAGTGACCTAAAAATTCAATGCAAATATCTTTTGTTTGGTAATTTTGTCTATATATTTTATGCTTTAGCATGTGCAATATATCTTTGCAAAGCGTGATGATACAAATCTGGTGCCAGTGTTATATTTTGCATAACATATTTGTAACAGCATAACATATTGTTTGATGATTTCAGTGGGATTTTGTCTGTAATGTTTTCTTATGAAAATTGGAGTTGAATGACTCTGGTAAATGCCGTGACTATAAAAATGAGGAAATGACTTTTAGTTCAGTGAATGACTTTGAACCAATTGGAATCTTCTCAAGCACAGTTTAATAGTTTTTCAACTACTGAATGCTAATCATGTCATGAAGTACTTAACTGTAATATACTATGGAAATGCATTCAGATGGTTATTTTTCCAAATAAAAGCGGTACAAATATTGTTGCAATTTGTGTTGTCTTTAAATTTTCCAGTTATAATTTTGCCAATTATTATGCTAACTTAAACTTTTGTACCCTACTAAAGCCAAATTAACCTTAAAATTTTAAAATAATCAAGATAGAGGTATATTTTCTATTTTTGTTTATATAATCACAATTAAAGCAAAATATTTCAGACAGATATTTTACGTTTATTTTACCTATTTATGCCTCCAACATTTTTTATAAAGAAGTTAAGCTGGCTTGCAACAAAAGACATGATACACTGGAAACAGGAAAATTAGGACAACAAAAAAGAACTCAAACTACAGGAATTCTAAATTTAATGCAGTGGTTATAACTAAATTTGAGTTTGGTCTAAATTTTCTTACAGCCGAAGTAAGAGGGAGAAATGTGATTAATAATAATATATAATTATTTATATAATAATGTAATCTATATAATAAAGTCCATAGATCACATATATCAGAAAAGGAGAAACCTGTTCAGTTCAGTTCAGTTGCTCAGTCATATCCAACTCTTTGCGACCCCATGAATCGCAGCACGCCAGGCCTCCCTGTCCATCACCAAATCCTGGAGTTCACTCAGACTTACATCCATCGAGTCAGTGATGCCATCCAGCCATCTCATCCTCTGTCGTCCCCTTCTCCTCCTGCCCCCAATCCCTCCCAGCATCAGGGTCTTTTCCAATGAGCCAACTCTTCGCATGAGGTGGCCAAAGTATTGGAGTTTCAGCCTCAGGATCAGTCCTTCCAATGAACACCCAGGACTGGTCTCCTTTAGGTAGTGGCGGCAGCCACAAAATTGTGAAATAAACCATGTTTATCTTTGTTGCTGCCGCCACTACCAGGGTCTTAAGTTAGTACTCTTCTATTGCTTTGTAGTAACACAAGACCCAACTTTTCAGCACTGTCCTTAAAGATATACATAGAATTACCTCTCCATTTGTCTCACCATTCAAATAGTCTCTCCTTGGGTAGTAACTCAGGAACAGTCCCTAGAAGCACTGAGAAACAGATTCCAAATTATGGAGTGTTCAGCTGATGAAAAAGAGATTGCAGCAGCACATAGGGAGGGAGGTGCAGGGGAAGCTTCCTGAGTTCCTCAGATCACTGTGTCCTAGAATGTTAACAGTTCTCACAGTCTAGCCGAATCCGATTACCACCTTTTTCATGAAGACACAGAATCCCAGAGAAGTTATTTAATTGCTCAAATTTGTGTGTATTAGTGATCTGAATACACACTTCTGTCTTTAGGTGTTCTCTCTTCTATGCTGATCTGCCATACCATGTTTTGTGGGTTTTTTTTTTTTTTTTCTGCTAGAGATGTTCAGGGAGGTATTGTTCTTGACCTTGCCTTACTCCTTATTCAAGTATACAAACCTTAGTGTTTTTCAGTCTTGAAGATTGTAGAGCAAGAAGTGGAACAACAGACTGCTTCAGAATTGGGAAAGGAGTACATCAAGGGTGTATATTGTCACCCTGCTTATTTATATGCAGAGTGCTTCATGCAAATGCCAGGCTGGATGAAGCTCAAGCTGGAATCAAGATTGCTGGGAAAAATATCAATAACCTCAGATATGCAGATGACACCACCCTTATGGCAGAAAGGGAAGAGGAATTAAACAGCCTCTTAATGAAAGCAAAAGAGGAGAGTGAAAAAAGCTGGCTTAAAACTCTACATTCAAAAAACTAAGCTCATAGCATCCAGTCCCATCACTTCATGGCAGATAGATGGGGAAACAATGAAAACAGTGACAGATTTTATTTTCTTGCCATGAAATTAAAAGACATGTGCTCCTTAGAAGAAAAGCTCTGACAAACCTAGACAGTGTATTATAAAGCAGAGACATCACTTTGTTGACAGAAGCCTATGGTTTCTTCAGTAGTCAGGTCCAGATGTGAGAGTTGGACCATTAAGAAGGCTGAATGCTGAAGAATTGATGCTTTTGAACTGTGGTGTTGGAGAAGACTCTTGAGGGTCCCTTGGACAGCAAGAAGATCAAACCATTTAATCATAAAGGAAATCAACCCTAAATATTCATTGGAAGGTGAATATTGATGCTGAAGCTGAAGCTCCACTATTCCGGCCACTTGATGTGAAGAGCCAACTATTGTAAAAGAACCTGATGCTGGGAAAGACTGAAGGCAGTAGGAGAAGGGGACAACAGGAGATGAGATGATTGGGTAACATCACCAATTCAGTGAACATGAGTTTGAGCAAACTCTGGGAGGAGTGAAGGACAGGGAAGCCTGGCGCGCTGCAGCCTGTGGAGTCAGAAAGAGTGGGACACAACTGAAAGGCTGGGCAAAAAGAACAATGCTGCATAGATAGTGACTTAGAATAGTAACCTAGGGACTTCCCTGGAGGTCCAGTAGTTAAGAATCTGCCTAGCAATGCAGGAGACATGGGTTCGATGCCTGGTCAGGGAACTGAGATCCCACTTGCCTCGGGGCAACTAAGCCTGTGCACTGCAACTACTGAGCCCGCATGCTCTGGAACCTGCATGCCAGCGCTAGAGAGTTTATGCACTGTAATGAAGATCCCACCTGCTGCATGTAAGACCTAAAGCAGATAAATAAAATTTAAAAAACAAAACAAAAAACTCAGTGACTTAAAGCAACAAATGCTTATCGTGTCACAGTTACTGTGAGTTAGGAGTCCCGGCATAGTTTAGTTGGGTCTTGTGTCGCAGGGTCCCTCACAGGTTATAATCACAGTGTTGGCTAGGGAAAGCTCTATTTCTCAGCTTACACATGTGGTTATAGGCAGGATTCCTCATGGGTCGTTGGACTGAGGGATTCAGTGCCTTGTCAGATGGGCCTCTCCATAGGGCAACTCACAACGTGGCAGCAAACTGAGATAAGCCAGAGAGAAAAAGAGCAAGACAGAACTCACAGGTTTATAACTGAATCTTCAAGTGACATTCCGTCATTTTTTTTCCATAGGCTATTCATTAAAACAAGTCACTAGGTCCATCCCACATGCACAGTCATATCCCACCAAAAGGTGTGAGGTGCAGAAGGCAGGAATCACTGGGAGCTGTTTTGGAAGCCATTCACCACCCTGGCTCTGTTACAGTGTCCTTCAAGAGTGTAAATTCACACCAGGATCACTTTTTCCCAGTCATTACTAAGGAGCTTGTTTACTTGACTTCATAAATTCACCCATTCAAGAGATACAGAAGGATCTCCTAATTTCACTTGTGCTCTTATAAGCAAGCAGAAAGGGAATAATGGTCTCTAACTGAGTGATGTGGCACTTTGTCTCCAAACTGCTTATCAAAGGATTCCTCTTTCTAATGCCATTCTGTAGGTTTAAATCCCTGTACATCTATCCCTCACTTTGCACACTTAATGTGTTCCAGAATTAGCTTGCAAGGCACAAAGGCATTAAGCTAAAAGGCTATTAACACAACATAAAAATATTGTAGATAAAAGTACTGTATGAATTGTCTCTAGCAAATTTCATACTGAAGGTACATTTGCTATAAAATATAAAGCAGACAAGATAATGGCTGTGCCATTCATTCATTTTCAAGCACTCCAGGGGGTGATTGAAAATGTGTAGGTCTTAGTAGTTGGCACACTGACTAGAGGGTGGGAGGGCTTGCTACTAGCAATTACTTTACTTGTGTCAGAATTTGCTGGGCCAGGGATGCCACATGTCCCATTCATCCCAACATTCAACTCCCCACCTGCCGTGCCACTGTGCCCCCACCTCACTGCTCATCTACTCACTCTCCTCCCATTTCTGAACCATATCTCCATCACTTTATTACTTGTGAAGCTAGCCATATTTTAAAATCTGTCTTCACAGGGAATTGCGTAAGTATGCTGTAATATACATCCCCTCCTAAAGAGTGCTCACAAGCTTAAGAAAAAGGACTTCAGAAGGCAATGTTAAGTACAGGTTCCCTGGTTGTGTCCTTTGCTAGGTGAGATTGAATGTAGGTGAGTGGAGAAAAGTGCTACACAGATCTGAGACAGATATTTAATTCCTTTGTTATTAAACACAAATGCATGCCTGCACATGTATGTTTCTTGTCTTAAGCAGGGAATGATTGCATCCTCTTCACAAGTGGGAAAACCCTGCTTATAAGGACAGAAACATTTTGGCCCACAGTTCATAGCAGGATCTGGCAACAGCACTGTTGACTCATGTGGTTCTCTGAGCCCTGCTTGGTGGACAGTTTCTAAATACCATTTTCTACCTTTAAAGGACAATTTAATGAAGCATATTTAATATCTAGGAGAGTTTTCTAGTTTTCAAATGTAAAAATGTTGAAGCAGTACTTACAGCATAAAAATCTTACCTGTGTCTATGTTCAGTTGATAAAGTAACCAGCAATTTGAAAACTTGAAACAACTCATATTTCTTATAGTTGGGTTCTATAATTACAAACATCTAGGTTCAAATCTGCATGACAAGATATTGCCAGCCATATAGCGATCAGAAAATAAAACGGAGAGGGCACAGTGCCAAGAACCAAGGGCAGGAATGAGTGTGGCATGTTCCAGAAACAGAAATGGGCCAGTATGATCAAAGACATGGGGTAAAGAATGGTGGTATGAGATGAGGTCATGAGTGGTCTGAGGCCAGACCCTATAAAATTGTTTGAGCTAAGAGAAAGAGTTTCTATTTTATTCTTAATGTGATAAAAAAAAAAATCTACTGAAAAAATGTAAGCAGAAGAATGGCTGTGGTCCTATTTCATTTTTTTTTTTTAATTTAACGGAGACCTGCAGAAGGAGCCGGCGTGGCCCTCCCCGTAGCGCGGCAGCCGGGCCGCCTCCCGCTCTGGCTTGGCGCTTACCACCAGCGCTAGAGGGCAGCGTGGCCCCTGTTTCATTTTTAAATGATCACTCCCGACTGCTAAAGGAAGGCAAGAGAGGAACTCAACTGACTGGTTAGATGGCTAGTGCAGTACTCTGGATGAGCAAAAACATGGTGGGTTGGATTGATACAGCAGCTAGAGAAATAGAATGTGGCACAATTTGGGTACTTTTAAAGGTAGAGTTGATTGACCTTTCTGATGGTTTTATATCAAGTAAACAATACAGAGTTTGGGGGAGAGGCTGTGGCTGAAGTCATATGAAATTATGAGGAGCAGAGAATTGCCTTGGGATTAAATGTAGAGAGAGATGAACCATGAATTGAGGGCACTCCCAACATTTAGACACTGGGAAGAGACGTTCTAGCAGAGAAGACCAGGAGAGAGTAGCCAGTGAGGCAGGAGGAAAAGCTAGAGATCTAGATATCCCTGAAACCTAGAAAATAAAGAATGTATGGAAGGAGGGTCAGTTGTACCTACTGTCTCAATTGCTTTTGGGAGGTCAAATAAGATATGACACAGTGAGACCACTGGATTTGGCAACATAGAGTTTATTAGTGACTTTTGCAAGAATAGATGCACTGGAGTGGTGAGGACAACAATCCAGAGAGGCTGGTTTAAGGAGAGAAAGAAAGAGGAGAAGGTAAAAGAAAAGAAAAATTAGGCAGTAGCTGGAGGAGGATGTGGAGACTAGAGAGAGTGTTTGTCTTTTAAGATAGGGGATGCTGTAATATGTCAGTGCTAAGGGGAATGTCTGGGAGTGAGTAGGAAGAAGGTGCAAGAAAGGATGGGAAATTTATTTTAGAAAAACCATTTTAGAGCAGCAGAGGAAAACTGATTGAGTAGGGTTTAGTACACTTGAGATTTATGACCATGAATTTAAATGGTTATCCTGGTAGGTTTTTTTCATCAGTGTTGGTACAGGCATAGAGTAAGCAGATAGTGGAACTTAAACAGGGACAGAACTCTGCCAGATGAGTGCAAGGGGAGTTACGAAACTAAGATGCATTCAATAGACATGATTATATAGATCGTGGATTCTAAACTGGGTAAGGAGGGAAATGAAGACATGAGGGAGCTGATGGATGGTGAAAAAGTAGCCCACCACTGGATTGAAGGTCTTGGTAAAATAGAGGAATTGTTGAATTGTAGCACCAGAGTTGGTAAGCTAAACATGAGGTGCTTGAAGTAAAGTTTAGAAATGGTACTTTTTTGATATTGACTAAGTAAGGAACATAATCAAAAGAATGGATGGTTGAGAATGATGGAAGGAAAAACCACTGGAGATGAAGTAAAAAGACTGAAGAGGCCAACATAATAAATGGCTTGAGAGCCACTTAACATAGAATTTGAGCAGAATTGATGAGAAAATTTGGCCACTTCAAAATATCTATTATTTCAGATATTTTACTTTAATACACACTCAAAATTGATTTATTATCAGACTGATGTTTGGTTAAAGTAAGAATGGTCAAGTGCATTTCTGTTTAAAAAAGAAACAACCAGACCTTGACTGGAATACAATGACAGGTTTTATGACCATATGGTTTAACCTAAATGTGTTTATGAGGCTCTTCAGAAAATAGGACAGATGGCTAAGAGCTGCAGAGTGAACAAAAGAAGTGTGTGGAACAGACAAATGTCTTAGTGATCACAAAGAAAAACTGAATACTTCCCAGTGGGCCTTCCACAGAGGACAAAAGACTAAATTCATTGGAATTCTGTACTGCTCTGTAAGTGAAAACTAAATTTGCTTTAAAATACTAACTTATCCTGAAATCTCAATTTTTAACAACAACAAAAATGTTAATTTGGGCTTATAATTCCCCTCTGAATTTCTCTTTTCAGAAATGATTTCTCCATTTCCAAATCCATGCTATAATTTTATGTTGCTTGACATGTTTTATTAATATGTTCTTCAGGCCTAAGATTTATTCCTTGGTATTTCATTATTACTTAAAATCTGTAAAAACTTTGTTAGAGGACTGTTAACGGATAATTGATGGATTTTCTGCTTAACTTTATTCACAAGGGTTTACATATTAGCATGTAAATTTTGACTAGGCTGCTAGGCCTATTTCATTTTGGCATTAATGCTACCAAAAGCTGATAAAGGGCTCAGTTGGTACCATCTGAAAGCTTGATTTGTGATGTCACAGTTGACACTAGAAGTTAGTTTGAGGAAATTAATTAATTTCCTACATTTCAGATATTGAGAAAGAAAAGCCTTTAAGATGCTAAGAGTATATCACAGAGATAAAACCATATTTTCCAGTGTATATTAATTCCAGTCTTATTTTCCTTGCTGTCAGTCTCATAATCTATAGAGACTTGGGTAGTGCAAAGCAGAGAATATCTGTTAAAATTCACGTATATGTTTATAGGTGCCTATATATTGTATGATCATGGGCAAAGATGTGGCAGGACTTATGCCAACAGTGTTAAAGCAGGAAGGTATAAGGAAGTAGTGAAATTGTAGCTAATTGGAAAATTGTAATATAAAAATATAAAATATTAATTTATATTTTTTGTAATATAAAAATATTACCAAAAAATAGGTTAAAGTTGAATATGTTTATAAGTGAGAGGTAGAAGGTAACATAGACAAATTAAAACATTGATTTAATTAAATGACAGACTTGTAAGCAAATTTTGCTTTGAATTTGTGTTGTTTATTGTTTTTACAATAAAGTTTTTAGAACAAAAGACTGGGATGCATAAATAGAGACTGGGAGGTAAATTCGTCATTCTAATTAGTGCTGGGTTAATTCTGTTCATTAGAACCAGCTCTAAGCTCCCTGGTTAAAGAGGAAGGAAAGACCCTTGAAGATGCTCCGATAAAAACCACAGATACATTAAGAATTGAAGAATACATCCTTGAGGAAGAGTAAAATGAACTGAAATTAAACAGCTTAAAAGTTTCCTTAACTGTAAAATATGGAGGTTTGATTCAGTAATTTTTCATACCCTCTCAGCTCTGAATTTTTAAATTCTTAGATCTGTTAGTCAACAGCATAATTGCCAATTGCCTACAGCATCTGAAGCTGTAAACTGCGCATATGCATATGCTTGGGAATAAACTTGGTTGTAGGCTGACTATACTAATAGTCCTTCCATCAGATGAAGAATTCCTTTTAGATGAAAGAGATTAAGGACATATGCCCTTCCTCCTCTGAGCAAGAAAATCAATAGGCTTTAACTACAGCAGAATGAATTTAGCATCATGAAAAGCTATCTGAAAAAATGTGTAGTAAATGTAGATGCGCTTCATACAAGACTGATTGTCAAGTCCCTTCCCTGGAGACTTTCAGGATCAAGGTGGGCACTCATCAGTCCAGGATGGTGTTAGAGAGATGTCAGATGGCCAGTGTGCTCCATAGCTTAGAACTCTTTCAAGCACCATGTACTACATCTCTACCAGTTTGTTTCACAGATACTCAAATGTATGTCCTCTCTTCCTTGAACAGCCTATAAGTTATCATGTTCTGTACCATCAAAATCCATTCCATCCCCAAGATAAGACCAAAACAGACACCCTAGATTCCTCTCCTTTGTTATCCTTAACCAATTGGTTAGGAAGTCCTCTTCCTTTTGAGTCTTTTAAATGTCTTTTGAACAAGTTACCTAATTTCTTTATCCACTACTCCTATTTCAGACCCTCATTATAGAACACTGCAGTGGTGTCCTAATTAATCTCGTTGCCTTAAGTCTTGCCCTTCAATCTTTCTTCAAAATTGCTGTCAAAATCTGTGTGTGTTTTTTTTTTAAGTTCAGTCTCTTTCAGTTCAGTTCAGTCGCTCAATCGTGTCCAAGTCTTTGCGACCCCATGAATCACAGCACGCCAGGCCTCCCTGTCCATCACCATCTCCCAGAGTTCACTCAGACTCATGTCCATCA
>NW_024070211.1:50224567-50298123 GCF_014754425.2 Oryx dammah
TTAAGCCAACTTTTTCACTCTCCTCTTTCACTTTCATCAAGAGGCTCTTTAGTTCCTTTTCACTTTCTGCCATAAGGGTGGTATCATCTGCATATCTGAGGTTATTGATATTTCTCCCAGCAATCTTGATTCCAGCTTGTTCTTCTTCCAGCTCAGCGTTTCTCATGATGTACTCTGAATATACGTTAAATAAGCAGGGTGACAATATACAGCACTGAAGATCTGCCTCATCTCTTGATCTTTATTTCCCATCACTTTCACTGCTCATTCACCCTAAACTATAGACAGTTTAGAAGGCCTGAGGTCTTCTCCTTTCACATATTCCTGCCTCTGTTTGTGTTAGTCCTTTTACCTAGAATGCTCCTTCCTTTTTATGCCTTTTGAACTCAACTTTTGAAGCCCAGATCAAATGTCACCTCTTATCAAGTGTTTCCTAAGCTTTTATCTATAAACAAGAGGCAGAAATAATTATTCCTTCCTCTGTGTTTCCAAGACACCCTGAATATACCAATAGTGATGTTGATCATATTACCTGCCATTGTAATGATGTGATTACATATATGATAAAGATGAAATATTTTGTGTTTGTGTTCCTCACTTCCCATCTCTTCCCTGCCACATGTGAAAGGACAGTTTGGATCTTTTCTGGGTAAAAGAATAAAGAGTGGCTTAAAAACTGGAATGAAAAGGGAGCAGAAATCAATAAAGAGTTCTGAGAAAGGTAGTGTTTCCATCAGGGCTGAAAACATGTGAGGCTCTGGGTAGTTAAAAGTCTGTAAGTATGATGAATTAAATTGCGACTTCTTTAGCATTACTTGAAAAACATAAAGATTGAAATGTATTTTTAAATACTACTTGGAAATTAGACTATGCTTCCCACACAGTCTAGGCCACATAGAGCCCTAGCATTTAGTTAAGTTACCTATATCTGTAGTCTCTTAACTCTACTTCATATTTGTTTCAGTACCTAGGACAGTA
The DNA here is from genome assembly GCF_014754425.2 of Oryx dammah. Taxonomy (NCBI): domain Eukaryota; kingdom Metazoa; phylum Chordata; class Mammalia; order Artiodactyla; family Bovidae; genus Oryx; species Oryx dammah. The sequence goes on from NW_024070211.1 coordinate 50,225,546, forward strand.
CATTATTTCAATACCAATGACTTAATAAGTAAATATATGAATTGTATCTGGCTCTTCTAAGAAAATGCCACAGGTTTCCAAGTTAACAATAATGAACAGTTCTAGGTGGCGTCACTTTTGCTTTGCTGAATACTCAAACACTAGTGGTCCTTGAGACCAGGCCAGCAGAGGAAAGGACTGTACATTGGCTGGAATATAGGCATAGAGGCCTGGGTGAAAGCCCAGGGTGGAAGGACAAGATGTCAGAGTATCCAAAGCAAGTTTCTGAGTGGTTTTAGAGGTGCCACACGTCAGCACACTGGAAAATTACTGGTTGATACTACATTATCCACTGTCACACACTTTCAGGGGTTAAAAAACAAGAAAAAATATGATGCAATAAACGTTCTCTCTGAAGTAAGACACAAACTGCTTGGTTTTCTACCTTTCCAGCTTGTGGTCCTTGTGGGACCAGTTCCTAGAACCAATTTCAGTAGGATCCTTGAAGAAATCAAATATTCTCAGTCAACCAACTCCATTTCCACATTCAATCTTTTGTATTCTTCCTTAGTTACTTTCCCTTCTGGGATAAGTCTTTTAAATTACTATTACCTTAGTATAGGAAGCTACATAAAACTGTGAGAATTGTTTTTCGGGTTCTTAATTTTAGCCCTTTCAATATATTGAATTTCTTTTTTAATAAGTGTAATTGTATTGCAGGCTCAGCTTTTATTACCGTTGTAAAAATTGAGTTCTATATTATTTATTGCATGCAATTATTTATGTAGTTAGTTTTTAAAGATCTAGTTTGCATCAATTTAAATTCAGGCACTGATGTCATGTTTCTGTATGTGTTTTCCACATTTGAGTATTTCTCATCTCCCATTTTGAGAAAATTAATATAATTATATATTTTCTTTTTCGTTTCTTTCTTTCATTGTTTTAAACAGCAACCCAAGCTGTTAACCATTCAGAACCCAAGAACATGGTCAACTGTATAACAGGAGCCCTGAAGGAACAGTTACGAATTGGAGCGTGCTTTATCCCAGCCACAGAATGCAAAGGGTTACACTCGGCAGGAGCTGCAGGAACTGTGCTTGGGGAGGGCAGTGAGTTTCCTTACCCTTCCTGCCTGGGAACATTCACCCTTTATCTGGGAGCAGGCAATGGCAACCCACTCCAGTACTCTTGTCTGGAAGATCCCATGGACGGAGGAGCCTGGTAGGCTGCAGTCCATGGTGCCGCGAAGAGTCGGACATGACTGAGCAACTTCACTTTCACTTTTCACTTTCATGCATTGGAGAAGGAAATGACAACCTAGTCCAGTGTTCTTGCCTGGAGAATCCCAGGGGCAGCGGAGCTTGGTGGGCTGCCGTCTATGGGGTCGCACAGAGTCAGACACGACTGAAGCGAATTAGCAGCAGCAGCAGCAGCAGCAAGGTACTAATAGTTCCCCTTCCAATTTTAAAATAGAAGAGACAAGGGCGTTTGCCTAAAAAATTAGAACTGGGTAAGATTTCTAGAGCACTTTGGAATTCTTTTAGGGTGCACTTTATAAGAACACAAGTTATTTCTTTTATTGTTAAATTATGTTCCTGTCATCAATAATTCTCCAAGCATAGCCTTTTTTATGAAAAGGCTCAATGCTGTAAATCACTGAGTATTAAAAGAACTTTACCATGAGGGTGGAGTCAAAGGCATGCCAAAAAAAAAATCAGTCTCTGATTAAATTACCTTTGTCCCCCATTTCCTGTGGTGTACTGCTTGTTGGACAGAAAGGGAGAGGGAGCAGGGAAGATGGAAAGGTAGGAGAAACAGATCAAAATGGGAGCCCCAAAACACACATTGAAAGAGAGGGAAGAAACCAAGTATGGTGTGGAGACAAAAAAAAAAAAGTGCCTGATGGAAATGAAGTCCACTGATACGAGAAGGAAAAATAAATCCTGTCCTGAATGATAAGACAGGAAAGAAATCAGACAGTGGAAACTCAGGAGTGAGCATGGGAGAGAATGTGGTCATAATTTGAAATGAGTTCTGGGCTATACAAAATTCAAGTGCCACACTTTGCAGACCAACACTAAGGAAAATGAGACTCTCTTTTTCCCTTGTTTCATTATCCAGTTTATATCATCCATAAAGAATTAACATGGGAGCCCCATGTTAGCTAATTTATACTATGAAAATATTCTTAAATGATCTTAAATGAATAACTAATAGCAGTCACATTTGTGGGCGTATAATAATTCAGTTCAATTCAGATCAGTCACTCAGTCATGTCTGACTCTTTGTGACCCCATGAACTGCAGCACACCAGGCCTCCCTGTCCATCACCAACTCCCGTAGCCTACCCAAACACATGCCCATTGAGTTGGTGATGCCATCCAACCATCTCATCCTCTGTCATCCCCTGCTCCTCTTACCCTCAATCTTTCCCAGCATCAGGGTCTTTTCAAATGAGACAGCTCTTCACATCAGGTGGCCAAAGTACTGGAGTTTCAGCTTCAACATCAGTCCTTCCAATGAACACGCAGGACTGATATTTAGGATGGACTGGTTAGATCTCCTTGCAGTCCAAGGGACTCTCAAGAGTCTTTTCCAACACCACAATTCAAAAGCATCAATTCTTCGGTGCTCAGCTTTCTTTATAATCCAACTTCCACATCCATACATGACCACTGGAAAAACCATAGCCTTGGCTAGAATGGACCTTTGTTGGCAAAGTAATGTCTCTGCTTTTTAATATGCTGTCTGGGTTAGCCGTAACTTTCCTTCCAAGGAGTAAGCATCTTTTAATTTCATGGCTGCAGTCGCCATCTGCAGTGATTTTGGAGCCCAGAAAAATAAAGTCAGTCACTGTTTCCATCATTTCCCCATCTATTTGCCATGAAGTGATGAGACCAGATGCCATGATCTTCGTTTTCTGAATGTTGAGCTTTAAGCCAACTTTTCACTCTCCTCTTTCACTTTCATCAAGAGGCTCTTTAGTTCGTCTTCATTTTCTGCCATAAGGGTGGTGTCATCTGCATATCTGAGGTTATTGATATTTCTCCCAGGAATCTTGATTCCATCTTGTGCTTCCTACAGCCCAGCATTTCTCATGATGTATTCTGCATATAAGTTAAATAAGCAGGGTGACAATATACAGCCTTGACGGACTCCTTTCCTATTTGGGACCAGTCTGTTGTTCCATGTCCAGTTCTAACTGTTGCTTCCTGACGTGCATACAGGTTTCTCAAGAGGCAGGTCAGGTGGTCTGGTATTCCCATCTCTTTAATAATTTTCCACAGTTTATTGTGATCTACCCAGTCAAAGGCTTTGGCATAGTCAATAAAGCAGAAATAGATGTTTTTCTGGAACTCTCTTGCATTTTCCATGATCTAGCAGATGTTGGAAATTTGATCTCTGGTTCCTCTGCCTTTTCTAAAACTAGCTTGAACATCTGGAAGTTCATGGTTCACACATTGCTGAAGCCTGGCTTGGAGACTTTTGAGCATTACTTTACTAGCGTGTGAGATGAGTGCAATTGTGTGGTAGTTTGAGCATTCTTTGGCATTGCCTTTCTTTGGGATTGGAATGAAAACTGACGTTTTTCAGTTCTTTGGCCACTGCTAAGTTTTCCCAATTTGCTGGCATATTGAGTGCAGCACTTTCACAGCATCATGTTTCAGGATTTGAAATAGCTCAACTGGAATTAGATCACCTCCACTTGCTTTGTTTGTAGGGATGCTTCCTAAGGCCCTCTTGACTTCACATGCCAGGATGTCTGGCTCTAGGTGAGTGATCACACCATTGTGATTATCTGGGATGTGAAGATCTTTTTTGTACAGTTCTTCCATGTATTCTTGCCACCTCTTCTTAATAGCTTCTGCTTCTGTCAGGTCCATACCATTTCTGTCCTTTATTGAGCTCATCTTTGCATGAAATGTTCCCTTGGTATCTCTAATTTTCTTGAAGAGATCTCTAGTCTTTCTCATTCTATTGTTTTCCTCTATTTCTTTGCACTGATCATGGGGAAGGCTTTCTTATCTCTCCTTGCTCTTCTTTGTAACTCTGCATTCAGATGAGTATATCTTTCCTTTTCTCCTTTGCTTTTTGCTTCTCTTATAATGGTTATTACCCCCTTTTTTATTTTCTCCACCTATCCCCCTTCAAAATAAGGATTCTATTTAAACCTCTCCATTTCTCTCTAACTTAACTGTATATAATTAACAGTTCGGACACTCTTACAGTTTTCTGATCCATCTCAGTTAAAGGCCCAGTTTCCTGCATTTTATCCCCTTCTGGTCAAACTCCCCTCTCCTATTCTTACTCTTTTTCTCTATCAGCTTTTCTCAAAGTTTGGTCTGCAAATATTTGGCATCCCAGGGACCCTTTCAAGGGTTCATAAGATTAAAAAAAAAACCTTTTCATAATAATTCTAACTCCCTTTCTCACTGATGGGGCTGACAAGTTTCCTAGTGGAGCCGTTGGTGCCTTGGCACCCCTGGAACTGTGTTGGTTGCTACTGTGTTGTCCTCTGTCACATACTTGCAGTAAAAGAAGAATGATACAATAAAAATGATCACTTTCACTAGCCCTCAGTACTTGAAGAAGTGAAAGTAGGCATAGAGCACTTGAACTGCATACTGAAGTACGATGGTTTGAGCACTGTGTGACTGTTACAGCTACTAACTGAATTAGCTGCTTTTTCATGGAAACCATTTTTACTCGAAAGGTCAACTGATGAGATAAACCATGGTTTTTCAGACTTGGCTATTTAGCAATAATTTTCTTGAAAATGAATGAAGTGAGCCCATTGCTTCAAGGAATACAACTTGACCGTATGTTTAAATGAATTAACTGCATACTTTAAAACACCTTTAACTACATTAGAAAATTAATACTGAAAAGTTTTTAAAGTGCACAATTAATTTGTTTAAACATACGGTCAAGTTGTATTCCTTGAAGTAATGGGCTCACTGCATTCATTTTCAAGAAAATTATTGCTAAATAGCCGAGTCTGAATAACCATGGTTCATTTCATCAGCTGACTTTTTGAGTAAAAATGGTTTTCCATGAAAAAGCATCTTAACCCCCATAGGGCTTCCCTGGGGACTCAGATGGTAAAGAATCAGCCTGCAGTGCAGGAGGGACCACCACCCTCCTCCCACCCCAGGTTCGATTCCTGGGTCAGGAAGATCCCTCAAAGAAAGGATAGGCTACCTACTCTAGTATTCTTGGGCTTCCCTAATGGCTCAGGTGGTAAAGAATCCACCTGCAATGCGGGAGACCTGAGTTCTGGGATTTCATCCCTGGGTGGGGAAGATCCCCTGGAGCAGGGCATGGCAACCCACTCCATGGAGAATCCCCATGGTCAGAGGAGCCTGGTGGGCTACAGTCCGTGGGGTCACAAAGAGTCAGACGCAACTGAACGACTAAGCACAGCACATAACCCCCATAAACAAGACTCTCTGGTGCAAACTGGTTTTTAAGATCCTGAGACCAAAAGTATGAAAATAACTACTTTATATAAACACTTTCCAAAGTGTGTTCTTTGGCAGTCTGGCCTTTGGTATGCTCAAATTTTGCAGTATCGAATATGGTATCCAGGAGCCACAGGTGATTGTTTAAAGTCACATGAAATAAAATTTGAAATTTTGTCCCTCAGTCGTGCTAGTCACATTTGAAGTACTCAACAGCCAAATGTGGGTAATAGATGATAGAATATTTTCATCATTGCAGAAAGGGATCTGCAGTCTGGGAAGCTTGCCAACATCCCCCTCCCCTTCTCCTCTCACTTATTCTCCATGTTCAGTAGCATCTAAAGGTTCTGCAAAGTTTTGAAAGGAGGGGACACTGTTTTGTTTTGTTTAAATGTTTCTTCAGCTTATTTAAACACAGAACTTTTTCACATGGTACTTATTCCGATTCTATGAAACTAACTTTGAAAAATGCTATTCTGTCTGTTCTCATATTTTCATTTTAATCACTCAACTGAGTGAGGTTTTTTTATCAGCAATTTTTTTTTCTACCTCTTTGGAAAGGAAGTGGACCTGAGTAATATATTGCATTGTAGAAACCTATCATCTGGATCTAGTTCACACATGAAATTTCTCCCATCAGTGTTTATTCCAGTTCAGATTATTTTTCTGATTATTTCTGAATGTTTAATTAATGTTGGCATTCATGTTATTCATTTGGGTTCCTACCGAGAGTTTCAGAGACTGTATTCTTGATTGACATTCTCTATGACTTAAGATTATCCGCCACCAGTCAATAATATTTTGTAAGCTTTAGGATTTAAAAAAAAATAAACTTTAAATTTTAGAATAGTTTTAACCTACAGAAAACTTGCACAAGTTACAGAGGGTTCCTGTCAATCTCATATCCAGCTTTCCCTGTTGTTCATACCACTGTGTTACTCTTGTTTGTAAGCCTTACTTTTAAAGTTTCTAATGTAAAAACAATGGGTTTATTTATTACTTTCCAAGTTAAAATCATAATACTGAATATGCTTTTTCAAACCACTAAATTCCAACACCCCACGATGAGAGTCAGTATTCCAAGTTTCCTTGAGCATTTTTTCAAATAGTTGGCAGTCTTATCAGTTAAGTTCAAAAACCTCCCTATATACTTCTTTCAGGTAGGTGAGCTGCTGGGCTGGTGACATTGAAACCACGGCTCTGAGCAGGCAGTGCTGGCTGGAAACTGTAGGCCAATAAGAAAATAGGGGAACTGAGATCATTGCCCCCACTCAGGGTGAGGGAGCCAGGTAAGTAAAAATATGGAGTGCACAGAAGCTCCAACGTGAAAAGTCAGCTGTGGAGGACAGGTAAGCAGTGGACAGAGGCAGAAAGCTGAAAAAACTAGAAGGAAAGGAAGTACAGAAGGAAGTAGACAGCATGAATGGCCTGCAGATAAGTTCACAAGTTGGGAGGGAGAGGTTAAGGACAGTGATATGGATGAATTATGTATTTTCTATAGGAAAATAATATATCTAAACAGTAAGCATATTTAATTTATATGCTGTCTAAATTTTTTTTAATTCATAAAAGCAATTAATGTTTATGTTTGTGAATGTATATGTGAGGACAATCTGGAAGGATAAGCACCAAACTGTAAATAGTGATTACTTCTGACAGTGGGCTGGGAGGGTTAGGGGTTAGAGGCAGATGATATATAGTTGATATACTTCTAGACTATTTCAGTTATTTACAGAATACATTCATGTATTGCTTACATAAATAAAAAATAGATGTAATATATGTTTGTTTATAAAATCAGAGAATATTGAAAATCACATTGAAAAAATCAAGTTCTTTATAGTCTCACCACCCTGTGAGAACCACTTCATTTGGTGAATTTCCTTCCCAACTCTTTGCCCTCCTTTAATATTTCGATGCATAGATGTGGTAGGCTATAATATTGTTCACAAACACTTGGTGATTTTTTCTGTCTTATTGATGTCAGATGAAGCCATATTCCTTCAGCCAATGAACTATGAGGAGAAATCATGTGTGTCACTTCTGGGCAGAAGGTTTAAGTGTTTATTCATGCCATTGCAATCATGGAAGCTCATCTCAGGATGGAGCCTCTATCATCTTCTTGGGTTCCAGAGTGTCTGTGAAGAATATAGCAATCTTGGTGACTTGGAATGGACAGGCAGCATGAGGAAGAAATAAACTTTGTTTTATTAACTGATGTAAGTGATGGAAATTTTCAAGTTGTTGCTGAAGCACAAATTAGCTTATCCTAACTGACAAAAGAGATAGATATCTGTGTGTATATGTATGAAAATGCAACTGTATGGGTGTGTGTGTGTGTGTATCCATGTGCAGAGATAAAAATATACACAAATACATAAAATTCATTGTTACTATGAAGATGTGTTCATACTCTGTGTGTGTGTGTGTGTGTGTGTGTGTGTATATGGCCCATGGCCGTGAAAGCATGGGATCCCAACCACTGGGCTGCTGGAATATTTCCATATTTTGTGTTTTCCTTTTCAGACTTAATATTTTATTATAAAAATTTCCCTCCATATCATATAGTTTTTGAAAATAAAATTTTAATATAAGAAGATACAATATAGACAGGTACAATAATGACTATATATTATTCTATTTCATGGACTTACCATCAGGTATTATTTAATATATCTCCCATGGGCAGACATGTAGGTTGTTTCCAAGTTGGATTGTGGTAAGTTACCCATTGACATATTTGCCCACTGCTCTGACCTAGGATAAATTTCATTCTTAGGATGAATACCATGAAATGGGATTACTGTTAATCCCGGAGCTGACTCTCTCACCTCGCCTTCCTATACTCTCCCATAGCATTTGTGTGAGGTTGACAAGGTGAATGCTGACTACCCACAGGGACAGAAACACTGAGCCTCTTGCCAGTTTTAATAGATAGGATAATAATCCCTTTATCTTTTATATTCCTCCTTGATTCACCAAAGGCAAGGCTGAGGGGATTTTCATGGCTCAAGAATTTTCACTAAAAAACTAAAAGAAAGATAAAAGTATATTTACAAAATGTAACTTTCTGGTGATATCAATTTCCTACCAAAGATTGTCCTTCAGAGTACCAAGTCCCTGGCCTTTTCCTCACTTCCTGCCTGAGTGAGATGTGATAGTTGTGCAGGTCCTCCCAGAACCATATCCCTGGTCTTCTCTGCAGCTCTCACCCTGGGATGTGAAGTCACCCAACTCCATCACCTGAGGTACCCTGTACTAACACACAAGCAACACTCTGCTTGTTAGCACCACTAACACAATATCCCACTCTGTTGTAACTGTTGGTTTTCTTTTCTGTCTTTTCCTATAGACTACGCTGTGAGCTTCTTAGAAGGCAGAGACTCTATTTCATCCATATAGCCACAATGATTAGCATGGTACCCAGAATTCAGACTTGGAGTAAATGTTGGGTGAATGAATGAATACAAGCAGGAACTAATGCACAAACTTGTTCAAGCATGAGTGCATGAATGAGAGTCATAAGGAGACATAGGAAAAGTAGTTTTTCCATCTCTAGAATCAAGAAGGGAGCATGTTTCTACTTCAGGGAGGTTATATTTTAATCTAGATGAGCAGTTTATCTGTAAGGTGTAAATGCTTATAAGATAGGTGTTCATAACTTGGAGAATGCCTATATCTCTGAGGAATAGCCTGAAAACTAAAGAAGCATATTCCTTTTTTTCCTTTCTTAGGACTAAAACTCAGTTATGAAAAGTAAAGAGAAAATAAAAGCATGAGGTAAGTCTCTCATGACCAAGTCTTTTTGAAGAGACGTTTCCCCTAATTTCACTAGTCAGGGCTTAAGTAGACAGGTGGGGAGCAGGTTGAGAAACAGGTACTCTTAGACATTATTGCTGGGAGTGTAAACTGGTGCAAACATTTTAGAGGTAATTTTAGGATTATTCATCAAAATTCTAAATACATATACCATCTGACAAAGCAATTCCATTTCCAGGGTTTTATTTCCCAGATTACTTGCATAAGTGCATAGATATGAGTATATAAGAATGTTAATTGAAGCACTATTTGTAATAATCAAATATTGGAAATAATCCAAATGTCCATCAGTAGGGAATTGGATAAATAAATAATGTTGCATCAATACAGCAGAATATGATACAGGACTTTTTAAAAAGGATATAGGCCTTTATTTACTGACATGTGAAGATATTCAGTTTAAATTATTTAGTGATGAAAGCCAAATTTTAGAACACTTTGCATAGTATGACTCCATATTCTGAAAAGAAGATGTGTATGCATAGGAGAAAGACAAGAAGGGTATATTGCAAGTTTAACAGTGACTATTTCTGGGGATTGGGGATTAGAGTAGGGGTGGAAGATGTCTTTATAATATTGTGTATTTACTCCTGTATCTAAAAAATTATTTATAGCAAACATGTATTACCTTTTAGATAAATATTTTAAAAGGAAAAGCAATAGTTAATTGCTGCATTTTCAAGTCCTAGGTTGAGAATTTACCTACTCTTGGGTCTTAGAAAGGTTTTATTTACAAAAATATTTGCTTTTGAGATAATTTGAATGATGGAAGGAACAACATTGAGCAGAATTCCAGCTGTTTCAAAATTTGAGCTACCTGATCTGCACTCCATTAATAAATAGTTTCTAATGTCATGTGTTATAGACATCATAGCCCTGTGTTGGATTATTTTGACAACAGTTTAGAAACTTTTGAATTAAACAGTTTTTAACATATGCATGGTGACAGTGGATATTCATGTGATAGGCAAGATTTGGTGATGGTTGGATTCATTTTAGTTTATACTCAATCTTCCCAGAGCAAACCACTCAGTTACAGTTTCTTATTGGTCTGGTATCTGGCTTTTGTTTGTTCTGGTTTTTTGCCCTTAGAAATTGCCACATATTCTCCCTGACAATATGATTTCTCAGTAATTTAGGATTGAATCCTTTTCCTGATCACATTTTCCATTTTGCTTTGGATTTTCCAAAGGTTATCACGTCAAGTTCTTTTCAGTTCCCATAAAAGTTAGTTGCCACTTTCAACCCAACATACTGAGCTCTGATGACTTAAAGGACCCTACCATTCATATTTACCTCCAAATAATTAAAGCGATTGACACCAAACTCTGGTCCTATCAGCTTCAATTTGGGCAGGCTGAAGAATGGACAAAGTTGGGACTTCCCTAGCAATCTAGTAGTTAAGACTTCCTGCTCCCAATGCAGGGGACATGGGTTCAATCCATGGTTGGGGAACTAAGATCCCTCATCCTGCATGCTGCATGGCATGGGCAAAAGGAAAGGGAAGAAAAGAATGGATAAAGTTCACTAAGCTGCAGTGTGCTTTTTTTGTCATGGCTCTGGGCAAAATCCTCAAGTGCTTGCAGTTTATATGCTAGATTGCTGGCCAAGATTTTGAAGTATGCTGCATATGCAATAGGCCATTGCAGCTGGGTCCAGAGACTCCTAATACAAACGCAATCACCAATACCCAATGTTTGCTCTTGTTGACATGTCTGTGTACTTTAGTTCGGTGACTAAGGTTGAGGCAGGAAAGAGGGATGATAGGATTATATAGATGAAACTATAACAATGAGTGCCTTGGACTGGTTTTGAGCCTCTAGAGCTACAGACAGTTTTCTTCATGAAGAAGCACCCTGCTTTGGGACCCAGATGTCCAACATTGGCACCAAATTGAGAAGGGCCATTTTGTCCACCTCCTCATGGAATCCAGCATCATTCTGGCACATAAGATTGGAGGCATTGGAGATACTGGGAGACAGCGTTCTTGGCACATTCTTGGCCAAGTGTTGCAAAGTGAACTTCCTCAGCAGATGCAGTGATAAACTTTTCTTCCAGCTGCTTGCCAGCAATGATGGTTGACAAAGGAGAACTGGAGCAGACCATGAACAATACTACGGATGCCCCAGGAGCACCAGGACAGAGATGCCTGTACAATTCTGCTACTCTCCCCTCACATACAGTAGGAGCCCAATATATATTAATTGAATGAATGAATACAGTGATGAAAACTAAAAGATGAGTTTTTGTATATGGAGAAGGCACTTGTTAGGGGACTCTCAGAAATAATGAGAATCATTTGGTGGGGGGATGGGGGGAACAGCTCCTGCTTAAAAAGGATGGAATTTGGATCCATTATAATTTATGCATAGCTATAGTGTGACCACATTTGTATCTATAGGCTAGTAAAGACATGTGAAAATCAGGCTAGGAATATTTTCTAAACCACAATTGCTAGAACAATCTGTATTAAATAGATGATATTCAGGCTTTTTTCCCCAAGAATAACATCATTTATAAAATTGAGCAGTGTCTGTGCGGTAGTGGTCTTTGATTAGATTTTTCTATAGGCAATAGTATCTGTAACTTCAGACTGAGTTTATTCTGCTTTCAAGAATATGCCTAAGGGACAAAAGTTGCATGGAAAGAATATAGCTAGCTGAATGGAACAATATAGCTTGTGCTGTCTCTTAGCTAATCGAAACTGAAGCCAACTGTGGACTACTTAGGACTATGAGAGCTCAGATATAAAGACCAGAGTCTGTTAAACTTGTTAAACAGGCTCCCTTCTAATAGTTCTCAGATCTGATTTATCACAGAACTTTGTGTTTGTATTTTAAAATTTGTATCTAGACCAAGTCCTTAAATAAGGAGAAGAAAGGAAGGGAAGGTGTATTCTGTTTAGCTTTTAAGGTTAGGCAATCAGTTTGGTAGTTGGGCTAACACTTCTCCTAATTATAAATTTTCAAAGTACCTGACTCTCCCCAGGATGCCAATTTGCTAGAGAATCTGCTTGTAGCCTCCTTGTGAGAAGTCAATTTGAAGCCTTAACCAAAAAAAAATGACAAATGCTATAGCTCAATGAGAAAAGTTATCCTCTATTGTTTGTCTGATTCATTGTGAGGCTGGGATTCTAACCTGACTTAATTTTACACTCATTCACCTTAACTAATGTATAGCCTATATTATCACAGCTATTCTCCTACAAATAACTGATACTTTTAGAAGTCTTCAGAGGAAAGTCAGTCATAGAGGAGATGTCATTTCCTCTCATTATTGTCAGAGGTGACTCTTTTTTAACATTAATTTTCAGATAAAGGTTTATAAAAGTTAAACTTTGTTATTGTTTTAGCATCTGATAATGACCATGATACTGAGTTCAAATGAACATTCCATTGAATATTGGTGATGATAATCATATATATCTTTTAGACAATAAAATTTCAAGGAAATTTCTGCTTGTTTTTAATAACTTGGATGCTCAATTTATGTCCATATACAGTTTTAAGAAATATACTGGAGAGTGAATATGCCCTTGATTCTGCAACTTTATGTGCTTGTCTTCATCTTATGTAATTTTGTCCCCTTCTGTAGCTTCAGATAGTTTTTATGGCCTGACTGAAGCTGAATTCAGTAACTTTTCTTCCAAACCTATTTTTCTGTCTTCACTCCCAATATTAGTAACTGACACCATTCATTCATTCAGTCCTCTAAGTGAGATATCAAGGAATCATGCTATAGTGATCTTTCTTTTAAAAACAGCTTTATTGAGATAAAATTGATCATTTATAGTACATAAAATTTGGTGGTTTTTAGTATGTTCATAGAATAAATGAGATTGGTCTATAAATTTCTTTGTATGTGATTTTTTATTGTTTTATATTAATATTATACCTGTTTCTTTAAAAAATATAGCATTCTCATGTACTTTGGTGGTTCCAGAGTGCAAATTCTATGGGTGAGTATCTCTGGGAGTAAGGGTAGGAGGGCAGTGCTTTCAGTTTTTTTTTTTTGTTTTTTTTTCTGGACCCCACACTCTGTAGAACTAAGATAGAGGTAAGGAATTTCCATTAGAAACAAAAAAGGATAAATTCCCAGGGGAATTCTGTCAACCCATAGAAGATGAGGGGGCTTCCCTTGTAGCTCACCTGGTAAAGAATCCACCTTCAGTGAGGGAGACCTGGGTTCAACCCCTGGGTTGGTAAGATCCCCTGGAGAAGGGAAGGGCTACCACCCCAGTATTCTGGCCTAGAGAATTCCCTGGACTGTATAGTCCATGGGGTCACCAAGAGTCGGACATGGCTGAGCGACTTTCATATTAAATAAATGACAGAAGATGATATCATCTCAATGCTATTTTATCCAGTCCAGAGCACAGAAAAAGAAAGAAAACCAATCCTACTATGTGATCCAAAAAAATCTTAAATATTAGCAAAGAGAACCAACAGTGTATTTTAAAATAATATATATTTATAAAGTGTATTCCAAGAATAAAAGTTTTTCCATGGTTCAGTTCAGTTCAGTTGCTCAGTCGTGTCCGACTCTTTGCAGCCCCATGAATCGCAGCACACCAGGCCTCCCTGTCCATCACCAACTCCCGGAGCTCACTCAGACTCACGTCCATCAAGTCCGTGATGCCATCCAGCCATCTCATCCTCTGTTGTCCCCTTCTCCTCCTGCCCTCATCCCTCCCAGCATCAGAGTCTTTTCCAATGAGTCAACTCTTCGCATGAGGTGGCCAAAGTACTGGAGTTTCAGCTTTCACATCATTCCTTCCAAAGAAATCCCAGGGTTGATCTCCTTCAGAATTGACTAGTTGTATCTCCTTGCAGTCCAAGGGACTCTCAAGAGTCTTCTCCAACACCACAGTTCAAAAGCATCAATTCTTTGGCGCTCAGCTTTCTTCACAGTCCAACTCTCACATCCATACATGACCACCGGAAAAACCATAGCCTTGACTAGACGGACCTTAGTCGGCAAAGAAATGTCTCTGCTTTTTAACATGCTGTCTAGGTTGGTCATAACTTTCCTTCCAAGGAGTAAGCGTCTTTTAATTTCATGGCTGCAATCACCATCTGCAGTGATTTTGGAGCCCCCCAAAATAAAGTCTGACACTGTTTCCACTGTTTCCCCATCTATTTCCCATGAAGTGATGGGACTGGATGCCATGATCTTCGTTTTCTGAATGTTGAGCTTTAGGCCAACTTTTTCACTCTCCACTTTCACTTTCATCAAGAGGCTTTTTAGTTCCTCTTCACTTTCTGCCATAAGGGTGGTGTCATCTGCATATCTGAGGTTATTGATATTTCTCCCAGCAATCTTGATTCCAGCTTGTGCTTCTTCCAGCCCAGCATTTCTCATGACGTACTCTGCATATAAGTTAAATAAGCAGGGTAGGACATCAATTAATATGATTCATTAACATAATAAAACTAATGAGAAAATTCAGATCATTGCCTTCAGAAAAGCATTTGATAAAATTCAACATCCATTCAAGGTGATAATACTCAATTAAAAAAAGGAATTGAAGGATAGTTTAGCCCATAAGCCAGCTCCTTCTTTAATGGAAAAACATTACTAAAAGTAGGAAAAGACAAAGATGACCACTATGTCCATTTACTATTTAACATTAGAAGCAGAAGTATTAGCCAATACAATTAGACAAGAGAAAGCATTTAATTACATAATAATTGAAAGAAAGATGAAAAACTCTCTTTGCAGATAACATGATTAACTAGAAAACAAAAACTATATGGAAAATTTAATAGAAATTATAGTAAGACAACTTATTGAAGACATAGGATATAAAATTAATATAAAGTCAATAGCTTCATATAAACAAGCAGATAAAACAAATAATGGACGAATAGACTGTATTTATTTTTGTAATTATTTATTTTAATTAGAGGATAATTACTTTAGAATATTGTGATGGTTTTTGCCATACATCAACATGAATCAGCCACGGGTATACATGTGTCCCCCCTTCCTGAAATCCCCTCCCACCTTTCTCCCCACCCTCCCTCTCTGGGTTGTCCCAAAGTACTGGCTTAGGGTGTCCTGCTTCAGGCATTGAACTTCCGTTGGTCATCTAATAACATATGGTACTATATATGTTTCAGTGCTATTCTGTCAAATCATCCCACCCTCACCTTCTCCCACAGAGTCCAAAAGACTGTTTTTACATCTGTGTTTATTTTCTGCCCCGTATATGTAAGATTGGAGTAGACTGTATTTAGAGGAACAGAAGTATAATACTGAAACAAAATTAGTTTTAAAAATGGGTAAACTCTATATAAGAAAAACTATCAGATACTCTTGATAACAAAAATATAGATTAAAAAAAATAAAAAGATACATTCTTGGACAGGAAGACTTATGTTATAAAGATGTGAATTCTCCCTAAGTCATTATCATCAGTTTTTTTCTGAATCTACATGTTCAGTTCAGCTCAGTTCAGTCACTCAGTCATATCCGACTCTTTGTGACCCCCATGGACTGCAGTATGCCAGGCTTCCCTCTCCATCACCAACTCCCGGAGCTTACTCAGACTCATGTTCATTGAGTCAGTGATGCCATCCAACCATTTCATCTTCTGTCATCCCCTTCTCCTCCCACCTTCAATCTTTCCCAGCATCAGAGTCTTTCCAAATGAGTCAGTTCTTCACATCAGGTGGCCAAAGTATTGGAGTTTCAGCTTCAACAGCAGGCCTTCCAATGAATATTCAGGACTGATTTCCTTTAGGATGGACTAGTTGGATTTCCTTACAGTCCAGAGGACTTTCAAGAGTCTTCTCCAACACCACAGTTCAAAAGCATCAATTATTCTGGGCTCAGCTTTCTTTATAGTCTAACTCTCACATCCATACATGACCACTGGAAAAACCATAGCTTTGACTAGATGGACCTTTTTTGGCAAAGTAATGTCTCTGCTTTTTATATGCTGTCTGGGTTGGTAATAACTTTTCTTCCAAGGAGTAAGCATCTTTTAGTTTCATGGCTGCAGTCACCATCTGCAGTGATTCTGGAACACCAAAAAATAAAGTCTGACACTGTTTCTATCATTTCCCCATCTATTTGCCATGAAGTGATGAGACTGGATGCCATGATCTTAGTTTTCTGAATGTTGAGCCTTAAGCCAACTTTTTCACTCTCCTCTTTCACTTTCATCAAGAGGTTCTTTAGTTCCTCTTCACTTTTCTGCGATAAGGGCGGTGTCATCTGCATATCTGAGGTTATTGATATTTCTCCTGGCAATTTTGATTCCAGCTTGGGCTTCATTCAGTCCAGCTTTCTCATGATGTACTCTGCATATAAGTTAAATAAACAGGGTAACAATATACAGCCTTGACGGACTCCTTTTCCTATTTGGAACCAGTCTGTTGTTCCATGTCCAGTTCTAACTGTTGCTTCTTGACCTGCATATAGATTTCTCAATAGGCAGGTCAGGTGGTCTGGTATTCCCATCTCTTTCAGAATTTTCCACAGTTTGTTGTGATCCACACAGTCAAAGGCTTTGGCATAATCAATAAAGCAGAAATAGATGATTTTCTAGAACTCTCTTGCTTTTTTGATGATCCAGCGGATGTTGGCAACTTGATCTCTGGTTCCTCTGCCTTTTCTAAATCCAGCTTGAACATCTGAAAGTTCACAGTTCACATATTGTTAAAGCCTGGCTTGGAGAATTTTGAGCATTACTAGCATGTGAGATGAGTGCAATTGCATAGTAATTTGAGCATTCTTTGGCATTGCCTTTCTTTGGGATTGGAATGAAAACTGACCTTTTCCAGTCCTGTGGCCACTGCTGAGTTTACCAAATTTGCTGGCATATTGAGTGCAGCACTTTCACAGCATCATCTTTCAGGATTTGAAATAGCTCAACTGGAATTCCATCACCTCCACTAGCTTTGTTTGTAGTGATGCTTCCTAAGGCCCACTTGACTTCACATTCCAGGATGTCTGGCTCTCGGTGAGTGATCATATCATCATGATTATCTGGGTCGTGAAGATCTTTTTTGTATAATTCTTCTGTGTATTCTTGCCACCTCTTCTTAATATCTTCTGCTTCTGTTAGGTCCCTACTATTTCTGTTCTTTGTTGTACCCATCTTTGCATGAAATGTTCCCTTGGTATCTCTAATTTTCTTGATGAGATCTCTAGTCTTTCCCATTCTATTCTTTTCCTCTGTTTCTTTGCACTGATATCTGGGGAAGGCTTTCTTATCTCTCCTTGCTATTCTTTGCAACTCTGCAGGCAGATGTGTATATCTTTTTTTTTCTCCTTTGCCTTTAACTTCTCTTCTTTTCTCAGCTATTTGTAGGCCTCCTCAGACAACCATTTTGCCTTTTTGCATGTTTTTCTCTTGGGGACGGTCTTGATCACTCCTTCCTGTACAATGTCATGAACCTCTGTCCATAGTTCTTTAGGCACTCTATCTATCAGATCCAATCCTTGAATCTTTTTGTCTCTTCCACCGTATAATCATAAGGGATTTGATTTAGGTCATAACTGAATGGCCTAGGGGTTTTCCCTACTTTCTTCAATTTAAGTCTGAATTTGGCAATAAGGAGTTCATGATCTGAGCCACAGTCAGCTCCCGGTCTTGTTTTTGCTGACTGCATAGAGCTTCTCCATCTTTGGCTGCAAAGAATGTAAACAATCTGATTTTGGTGTTGACCATCTGGTGATGTCCATGTATAGAGTCTTCTCTTGTGTTGTTGGAAGAGGGTGTTTGCTATGACCAGTGCATTCTTTTGGCAAAACTCTATTAGCCTTGCCTGCTTCATTCTATAATCCAAGGATAAATTTGCCTGTTACTCCAGGTGTTTCTTGACTTCCTACTTTTGCATTCCAGTCCCCTATAATGAAAAGGACATCTCTTTTGTGTTTTATAGCTAGAAGGTCTTGTAGGTCTTCATAGAACCATTCAACTTCAGCTTCTTCAGCATTATTGGTTGGGGCATCAACTTGGATTACCATGATATTGAATGGTTTGCTTTGGGAATGAACAGAGATCATTCTGTCATTTTTGAGATTGCATACAAGTACTACATTTGGACTCTCTTGTTGACTTTGATGGCTACTCCATTTCTCTGTGGGCAAGGGAGTCTTGCCCACTCTAGTAGCTATAATGGTCATCTGAGTTAAATTCACCCATTCCAGTCCATTTTAGTTCACTGATTCCTAAAATATCAGTCTTCACTCTTGCCATCTCCTCTTTGACCACTTCCAATTTGCCTTGATTCATGGACTTTACATTCCAGGTTCCTATGCAGTATTGCTCTTTATGACATCAGAGTTTACTTCCATCACCAGTCACATTCACAACTGGGTATTGTTTTTGCTTTGGCGCCATCTCTTCATTCTTTCTGGAGTTGTTTCTCCACTGATCTCCAGTAGCATATGGGCACCTATATACCTGGGAAGTTCATCTTTCAGTGTCCTATCTTTTTGCCTTTTCATACTGTTCATGGCATTCTCAAGGCAAGAATACTGAAGTGGTTTGCCATTATCTTCTCCAGTGGACCACGTTTTGTCAGAACTCTTCACCAAGACCCATCCACCTTGGGTGGCCCTACAGGGCATGGCTCTATAGTTTCATTGAGTTAAACAAGGCTGTGGTCCATGTTATCAGATTGGTTAGTTTTCTGATTGTGGTTTTCATTCTGTCTGCCCTCTGAAGGAGAAGGATTAGAGGCTTATGGAAGCTTCCTGATGGGGGAGACTGAATGAGGGAGAAACTGGATCTTGTTCTGATGGGCTGGACCTTGCTCAGTAAATCTTTAATCCGATTTTCTGTGGATGGCCGGGGCTGTGTTCCCTCTCTGTTATTTGACCTGAGGCCAAACTATGGTGGAGGTAATGAAGATAATGATGACCTTCTTCAAAAGGTCCCATGCTGCACTCAGTGCCCCCAACCCTGCAGCAGGCCGCAGCTGACCCACTTCTCCTAGATGAGTTGATTACAAAATATAACTGAAAGTGCAAACACCACGTAGAATCAGAAAGCTGTAAGAAAAGAATCAAGGGGGGATAAAGTATTACCAAATATTAAAAATATATATATTATGAATCTGCATAATTGAAACAGTGTTATCTTGGTACATGATTAGACAGAATTGGAAAGGAAACCCAGAAATTGGAAGGAAACCCAGAAATAGATGCAAGTGAAAATGAAATTTAAGAAATGATACTAGTTGGGTCTAGTAGAAATTAGAAGGAAACCCAGAAATAGATGCAAGTGAAAACGAAATTTAAGAAATAATACTAGTTGGGTCTCAAGTCAATGCAACATGTAGATCTTACTTGGATTCCAATCCAAACAAATCAAGGTAAAAGACATTTTTGATATAATGGAGAAAAACTGTGTGTGAAATAAATGCTATGTGATTATAAGTGTTAACTTTCCTTTGTGTGATAATGGTATTATGAATATATCAAAATATTTACCTGTAAAAGGTATAAATAGAAGTATTAGTGAAATAATATATAGTCAAGATTTGGTTAAAAGACCAGCAGAAAAGGGAAAGTGGAGTGTAAATTAAGAAAGGAAAATATTACTAATTGTTGTAGCAGGATGATTAGAATCTAGAGAATATAAAAGTTCACTATATTATTTTCTCTGCTTGTATATAGGTTTGAAAAAGTTACATAAAATAAGATTTTTTAAAAATGCCAGATTCCATTACTGATAAGTGACTTGGGTGTGTTATATGTGTGTGTATTTATAAATATGCACACACTAGGGGAAAAAAATACCAGGTTCCTGAGAATGTGACAGATCTGTTTCTGATTTTACAAATCTCAAATAAATTTTAAAGAAATAGTTGACACCTATATGTATTGCTGAGATATTCTTGTAATACAGTCTGTGATTGAAAAAATTCCAAGGTGAAAAGGACTAAGTGAGTAGGTATGGAGGTAGAGAGAGCAACTTTGGCTTTTCATCATATATATATAACCTTCTGTTTGAATTATGAACAAGTTTATAAAGGATTTTTTTTATAGCAATAGGAGTAATAATAACTCATTTTTTGAAAAAGTTTCCAGAAGATTGTGTACTATGTACGTGATGGGCAAGCTGAGTGAAAGTTGCTCAGTTGTGTCCAACTCTTTGCAACATCATGGACTATATAGTCCATGGAATTCTCCAGGCCAGAATACTGGAGTGGGTAGACTTTCCCTCCTCCAGGGTATCTTCCCAACCAGGGATTGAACCCAGGTCTCCCACATTGCAGGCGGATTCTTTACCAACTGAGCATGAGGGAAGTCAGATTGTGAGGATGGGCTTAAATACAAGGCAGTAGTAGTATCTACATCCTGGATAGTCTAGAGCCTTCAGACTTACTTCTTGTCACATCCCTTATACCAGCAAACCCCCACATAACTGCAGTTCCCTGGTACCGCAGGTTATTTAACTTTCATTCCTTTACTATGTACGTGATGGGCAAACACAGGAGATAGTCTCCTTTCAAGTATCACCTTCACTGAAGCCTATCTTTTTAAAAATTTTATTTATTTTTTAATTGAAGGATAATTGCACCTATCTTAAGTGCCCACTTCTCTCCAGCTCTGACCCCAAGCTTCAGATAAATTTACTGTTTCCTTCTTTATATCACTCTGTGAATCTTACTCTGCTTCATCCCATAAGATGGTCTGACTCCCCTCTAAGCATTGCCTTAAAGTGTCTGGTCAGTAGAATGAGAGAGAAAAGATAATGTTTTGGCTTAATTACTTGACAGTTGCTATCTTGATTTCTGGAGTAGGAGACTGTAAATATCTTTACTCTGGTTTTCCTAGCCAAAATGTTTGTAATGTATCATGATGCTGAGTTGGTTTTAAATCATACTATAAAAGAATATTCATACTGCTTTGAAATAAGATAGAAAAAAATGACTGAAATGTACATCATTTTCAAGTTACATGGTACCACTTATATGTGATTAAACAGGTTGCCATTTTTTTCAGCTGTCTCTATAAGTTTAAGATACTTTTGTGCCCAATAGTTGTTGCCACCTCTATATTCCAGTCAATGTGAGACCCCAGAGCTGTGCCCTTCTGTGACTAAGTTGCCATCAGTGCCATTGTGGTCCAGTTGCCCAGTCCCCAGTCAGCAGGTGAATTTCCATGGTGAATGCTCTTATCCTCCCCAGTTCCATCACTACCCCATCTACCACTATAGACATTTTTTGTTTCCACTTCTGTAACAGTTTCAGCCTAGAGGTTGCGGGTGAAGAGGAATGCTGTCTCCTGGGCTTTGGGACTAGGGCTAAATGGCAGGGAATTAGATATATTTCCGAGAGTCCAGGTTAGAATTAGGAGCATAATTTAGCATAGAAACTATGTGATTGAATATGTTAGATTTTAGATTGAATATGTTACAATTTTGTGTGCTGCATTTGAGTGGTAATCAAAAGCTAGTGAGCCTCCTTAAGAAACTAGAAATTTATCATGCAGTCTGAATTCAAAAGGACTTGTAAGAAAATTTTGCTCCCAAAGTTCATTTATAAATTGAGGGCTTTATTTTCATAACATCAGGAGGAAAGGGCAAGTGAAAGGAAACACACATTTGATGATATATAATTAGAAACATCATCTTCAAAAGTAATTGCCAGGGTAGGGCGAATACTTTCACCATACACGCATTATATACATGCATTGTGGACCACATGCATGTGATAATTATTCTCCCAATAAGATTTATTTTAGCTTAAAAATAGTAGAAATAACTGCCAAATTACATATTTAGAATGTTTCTCTAGAGTGAATAGATACTGTTTTCTAACAGATGCCTTTCTCTGTTCTGCTGAACTTGAACCTGCTTGGTTATGGTGCCAGTAAACCTCAAGTAATCTACTGTTACTATAAAAATTACTCTACATGCTGGCTACCCTTCCCTGTAAAAATAATTATACCATTGTGGGCGTAACTGACTTTGCTTTAACTATAAAATGGTTATCTTTAGCAGGAACATTTATTCCCCATCTTGGTGTTTTATTCCAGTGAAGGGATATCAGTTAGTGTAATTCTCTCCATCCCTACACTCTGCCCTAAGAAAAGAAGTGATCTGCCCATGAATTGGGGAGCCAGAACTGGGCAATCAGAACACCACTGTTCCTCCTCCCCTCCTCTTGGAGGCCAGTGGCCACAGGAAGCATCTGTGTGTCCAAGCCAGATTGTTACAGGATTAGCCCCTATGGAGTGGGGGTCCATACCTGGATGGGGTGTATCTAATTCTGGGGTTCAGTATAACTCACAGACATAACCCACATTCTCCAATATCTGCTTTATCAGTAGTTGAAAATGATATGTCAATCTCCATCTATCCTATTCCATGCCTACCGCATCAAAACTCATATAAGAAAAGCAAGGTTGTTGTGTACCTGCCCCTGTGAACGACACCTACTCTGCCTTTCCTCAGTGATACTCTGAAGAAAACAACTAGAAAACAATATGCAAGGAAGAGGCATTGAAGATATATTGACATTGGACAGTGATTTGGAAAAGAATATTAAAATGAGGAAAATCTAATTTCAGACTGAATTTCCTGTGCTTTGGTTCTTCATTTCTCTCTACATTTGTCTCCTCCTCCTATTTCATGTCTCTAGGTACACTCATATTTCCGTATTCAGTTTTTCCCTCTATACTCCATTCTGGTTCCAAATAGGAAAAGGAGTATGTCAAGGCTGTATATTGTCATCCTGCTTACTTAACTTATATGCAGAGTATATCATGAGAAATGCTGGGCTGGAAGAAGCACAAGCTGGAATCAAGATTGCTGGGAGAAATATCAATAACCTCAGATATGCAGATGATACCACTCTTACGGTAGAAAGTGAAGAGGAACTCAAAAGCCTCTTGATGAAAGTGAAAGAGGAGAGTGAAAAAGTTGGCTTAAAGCTCAACATTCAGAAAACGAAGATCATAGCATCTGGTCCCATCACTTCATGGGAAATAGATGGGGAAACAGTAGAAACAGTGTCAGACTTTATTTTTAGGGGCTCCAAAATCACTGCAGATGGTGATTGCAGCCATGAAATTAAAAGACGCTTGCTCCTTGGAAGGAAAGTTATGACCAACCTAGATAGCATATTGAAAAGCAGAGACATTACTTGCCAACAAAGGTCCGTCTAGTCAAGGCTATGGTTTTTTCAGTAGTCATCTATGGATGTGAGAGTTGGACTGTGAAGAAAGCTGAGCGCCGAAGAATTGATGTTTTTGAACTGTGGTGTTGGAGAAGACTCTTGAGAGTCCCCTGGACTGCAAGGAGATTCAACCAGTCCATTCTGAAGGAGATCAGTCCTGAGTGTTCTTTGGAAGGACTGATGCTAAAGCTGAAACTCCAGTACTCTGGTCACCTCACGCAAAGAGTTGACTCATTGGAAAAGACTCTGATGCTGGGAGGGACTGGGGGCAGGAGGAGAAGGGGACGACCAAGGATGAGATGGCTGGATGGCATCACCGACTAGATGGACGTGAGTCTGAGTGAACTCCGGGAGTTGGTGATGGACAGGGAGGCCTGGTGTGCTGCAAATCATGGGGTTACAAAGAGTCGGACTTGACTGAGCGGCTGAACTGAACTGAACTGAGATGACTGTTAAGATAAAAATGGGTCAAGCAATAGGGACATTTTACTATCTTACTTAACAAAGAGTCCTTAGAAAAGATGCCTCTAGGGCTACTGAATTCAGCCTTTCAGTGAAATCACCAAGCTCTTGGGATTTTCATCTTAAGGCTAGCTTCCTTCCTAATTACAAGATGGCTGCCCCTTATCTCTTCCCTGGAAAATTCCATGGACGGAGGAGCCTGGTAGGCTGCAGTCCATAGGGTCATGAAGAGTCAGACATGACTGAGCAACTTCACTTTCACTTTCATGCACTAGGGAAGGAAATGGCAACCCACTCCAGTGTTCTTACCTGCAGAATCCCAGAGACAGGGGAGCCTGGTGGGCTGCTGGCTCCTGTGGGTCACACAGAGTTGGACACGACTGAAGCGACTTAGCAGCAGCAGCCCCTTATGTCAGTTCCGATGCAGACATAAACAAGCCCAGCAGAAGATCTCACCTCATTTTCATGTGCCCTTTTTTAAGAGTGAGGAAGTGTCCCCAGCAGACTTCCCCTCATCTCATCATAGCCAGAATTGTTTCATAAACCCTTATCACATGCCAGTCTGAGATAAGAAGTACCACCCGTTCCTCTCCCCTCACAGAGCTGGATCTGGGACTGGCCTCCCTGAAGGACTGGGTTATGTGGAAGAAAAGGGATGGCTCCCAAGGGAAGAAGCAGAAGATTACAGGTAGCAACTAAAGCTATCTGCTACATGAAGTCCTCCAAAATGCATAATAAAAAGAGGAGCCGTTTTTAAAAATAGCAAAAAAAAAAAAATTCCCCAACAATCTTCAGGCTTTAAGCATATATCCTGCTTGTGTGTCCCTGGGGAGTGCTCTTACATAATAGAACCATATCAGTGTTTGTTTTCTTTTTTTAAAGTCTATTTGGTTGCTAATTCTTTTTAAAATATTTATTCATTTATTTATTGCTGTGCTGGGTCTTTGTTGCTGCATGCGGGCTTTCTCTAGTTGCAGTGAGGGGGGCCACTCCCTAGTTGGGGTGTGTGGGCTTCTGGTTGTGGTGGCTTCTCTTGTTGTGGAGCATGGGATCTAGGTGCAGGCTTCAGTAATTGTGGTGCACGGGCTTAGTTGCCCTGCAGCATGTGGGATCCTCCTGGACCAGGAATTGAACCCATGTATGCTGCACTGGCAGGTGAATTTTTAAACACTGAATCACGAGGGAAGTCCAGTTCTTGTTTTCTTACGATGTAGGGGGCAAAGGTATTCATTCCTCTAAGAGGTTATAACATATAAACTGGTCTTGAAGCCACAGCCCAGAATGCTCCCTCGTGATACATCAGCCCTCCTTATCTGTGGGTTCCACATCCTTGGATTCAACCAGTCTTGCTGATTGTAAGCAACTTGAGCATAACAGATACTGATATCTGCAGAGCATCCTGGAACCAATTCCTGTGTATACTGAGAGAGGACCATATATCCAAGAGAAATGATTAATCTGGTCATTTCTCAACGATTATAAGCACATCCTTGAACAGAAGAGAACTAAAATTAGTCATTTGTTTTATTGCAATTAAAACTCTTCTCTTCCCAAATTAATAATCTTTACAGAGTTTGCAGAAAATTTTTTAAGTTGCATTTTATAGTATCAGCTAGTTTCAGCTTTTCATCACAAATTAATTAATAGACACTCTTTGCTTCCCTTGAACACTTCTGGCACAGTACTATGAATACAAGATAATAAAAAATATTGTAATTGAAAATAATTAATTGACTCAGGAAACTTCTGGAGTTATTGTTCTCCTTCTCTAGTAACCACTAGAGGGAATACTCAAAGATTAAACATTTCCACAAAGACAATAGGTATCCTTATATGTTTACCTATAAATTACCTGCCAGAGGGTGAAATGGTTTTCATGGTAAACTGAGAAGATCAGTGTGGCAGGTTATTATTTTGGCTTTATTCCTAAGATTCAGATCTTAAAAAGCTATACACAGTGGGGAGAGGTGATTGGGACTGGTGCAAAAGTAGCAGAGATGGATGCAGGATTGCCCGAAACAGATGCCTACTTCATTTACCACGTGCCATGGTACTGTGCTAACTCCTTGTACATGCATCAACAATTTTATCTTTGTACAACCTCATTAAGTTGGTGCTATATTATTATAATTTTAAAGATGAGAAAAATAGGGGGTTGTAAAGGTTAACAAACTTGCCCAAAGCCACATTGCTAGAAGGTGACACAGTCCAAGTCTGTCTGATTCAAGCATTCACACTCTTAACCACTGTATTAAGAGACCAAATGGTGGACAAGGTTTTAGTTCAGTTCAGTTGCTCAGTCATGTCCGACTCTTTGTGACCCCATGGACTGCAGCAAGCCAGGCCTCCCTGTCCATCACCAACTCCCGGAGTTCACTCAAACTCCCAGAGTCTAGTCAAACTCATGTCCATTGAGTCCGTGATTCCATGCAACCATCTCAGTCTCTGTTGCCCCTTCTCCTGCCTTCAATCTTTCCCAACAACAGGGTCATTTCAAATGGGTCTGTTCTTCGCATCAGGGGGCCAAAGTATTGGAGTTTCAGCTTCAACATCAGTCCTTCCAATGAACACTCAGGACTGATCTCCTTTAGGATGGACTGGTTGGATCTCCTTGCAGTCCAAGGGACTCTCAAGAGTCTTCTCCAACACCACAGTTCAAAAGCATCAATTCTTCGCCACTCAGCTTTCTTTATAGTCCAACTCTCACATCCACACATGACTACTGGAAAAACCATAGCCTTGACTAGATGGACCTTTGTTGGCAAAGTAATGTCTCTGCTTTTCAATATGCTATCTAGGTTGGTCATAACTTTCCTTCCAAGGAGTAAGTATCTTTTAATTTCATAGCTGCAGTCACCATCTGCAGTGATTTTGGAGGCCAAAAAAATAAAGTCTGCCACAGTTTCCACTGTTTCCCCATCTATTTCCCATGAAGTGATGGCACCAGATGCCATGATCTTCGTTTTCTGAATGTTGAGCCTTAAGCCACCTTTTTCACTCTCTTCTTTCACTTTCATCAAGAGGCTCTTTAGTTCTTCGCTTTCTGCCATAAGGGTGGTATCATCTGCATATCTGAGGTTATTGATATCTCTCCCAGCAATCTTGATTCCAGCTTGTGCTTCAATCAGCCCAGCATTTCTCATGATATACTCTGCATTTAAGTTAAATAAGCAGGGTGACAATATACAGCCTTGACGTACTCCTTTTCCTATTTGGAACCAGTCTGTTGTTCCATATCCAATTCTAACTGTTGCTTCCTGAACTGCATATAGATTTCTCAAGAGGCAGGTCAGGTGGTCTGGTATTTCCATCTCTTGAAGAATTTTCCACAGTTTATTGTGATCCACACAGTCAAAGGCTTTGGCATAGTCAATAAAGCAGAAATAGATGTTTTTCTGGAACTCTCTTGCTTTTTCCATGATCCAGTGGATGTTGGCAATTTGATCTCTGGTTCCTCTGCCTTTTCTAAAACCAGCTTGAACATCTGGAAGTTCACAGTTCACATACTGTTGAAGCCTGGCTTGGAGAATTTTGAGCATTACTTTACTAGTGTGTGAGATGAGTGCAATTGTGTGGTAGTTTGAGCATTCTTTGGCGTTACCTTCCTTTGGGATTGGAATGAAAACTGACCTTTTCTAGTCCTGTGGCCACTGCTGAGTTTTCCCAATTTGCTGGCATATTGAGGGCAGCACTTTCACAGCATCATCTTTCAGGATTTGAAACAGCTCAACTGGAATTCCATCACCTCCACTAGCTTTGTTCATAGTGATGATTTCTAAGGCCCACTTGACTTCACATTCTAGGATGTCTGGCTCTAGGTGAGTGATCACACCATCATGATTATCTGGGTCATGAAGATCTTTTTTGTACAGTTCTTCCTTGTATTCTTGCCACCTCTTCTTAATATCTTCTGTTTCTGTTAGGTCCATACTACTCCTGTCCTTTATTGAACCCATCTTTGCATGAAATGTTCCCTTGGTATCTCTAATTTTCTTGAAGAGATCTCTAGTCTTTCCCATTCTATTGTTTTCCTCTATTTCTTTGCACTGATCACTGAGGAAGGCTTTCTTATCTCTCCTTGCTATTCTTTGGAACCCTGCATTCAAGTGGGTATATCTTTCTTTTCTCCTTTGCTTTTCACTTCTCCTATTTTCACAGCTATTTGTAAGGCCTCCTCAGACAGCCATTTTGCTTTTTTGCACTTCTTTTTCTTGGGGATGGTCTTCATCCCTATCTCCTATACAATGTCAGGAACCTCTGTCCATAGTTCATCAGGCACTCTGTCTATCAGATTTAGTCCCTGAATCTATTTGTCACTTTCACTGTATAATCATAAGGGATTTGATTTAGGTCATACCTGAATGGCCTAGGGGTTTTCCCTACTTTCTTCAATTAAGTCTGAATTTGGCAATAAGGAGTTCATGGTCTGAGCCACAGTTAGCTCCCGGTCTTGTTTTTACTGACTATACAGAGCTTCTCCATCTTTGGCTGCACAGAATGTAAACAATCTTATTTCAGTGATGACCATCTGATGATGTCCATGTGTAGAGTCTTCTCTTGTGTTGTTGGAAGAGGGTGTTTGCTATGACCAGTGCGTTCTTTGGCAAAACTCTATTAGCCTTTGGCCTGCTTCATTCTGTACTCCAAGGCCAAATTTGCCTGTTACTCCAGGTGTTTCTTGACTTCCTAAATTTGCGTTCCAATCCCCTATAATGAAAAGGATATCTTTTTTGGGTGTTAGTTCTAGAAGGTCTTGGAGTTCTTCATAGAACCGTTCAACTTCAGTTTCTTCAGCATTAGTGTTCAGGGCATAGACTTGGATTACTGTGATATTGAATGACTAGGTTTACCTGGATTTAAATGTTTTTAGTACAGTCCCTTATTATAGTTATTGCTTTGGGCCTTCCTTCTTAAGTAATAAAAAAAAACAAAAACTAATGCAATATTCTACACCTCTTTAATTCTAGAGTTGTGG
Organism: Oryx dammah; assembly: GCF_014754425.2. Classification (NCBI taxonomy): domain Eukaryota; kingdom Metazoa; phylum Chordata; class Mammalia; order Artiodactyla; family Bovidae; genus Oryx; species Oryx dammah. The sequence goes on from NW_024070211.1 coordinate 50,254,387, forward strand.
TTCTTATAGTGTGGTCCCCAAATGAATAGCATCCTACATCACCTGGGAACTTGTTAGGAATGCAGATTTTAGTTCCCAACCAAGATCTGCTAAAGAAGAATCTCTGGGTGTGGGCATAGCGATCTCTGTTTTAGTAAGCCTTCAAGAGGATTCTGATGCTTACAAAAGTTGTAGGAGCACTCTTCTAGAGAAAGCCTATAGATGTTGTTTAGGCTTCCCTTCTCCTACAGAGGGTTACAACAGCTCACAGATTGAGCAGAGCTGAGGTCCATACTCAGTTTCTCTCTCCCTACTTTCTTCAATTTGAGTCTGAATTTGGCAATAAGGAGTTCATGATCTGAGCCACAGTCAGCTCCGGATCTTGTTTTTGCTGACTGTATAGAGCTTCTCCATCTTTGGCTGCAAAGAATATAATCAACCTGATTTCAGTGTTGACCATCTGTGCAGAGTCTTCTGTTGCTCTCCCATTTGTTCCACAATGTCTTTACTGTTGAGCTCTTCTGCTGACAGATTATTGTGCCTTAAAGTTCCAAGGCCCTTGTCATCATGCTCACTGCTAGGGGTTCACAGACTTTAGTAGAGGGCTTCTCTGGTGGCTCAGTTGGTAAAGAATCCACCTGCAATGTACGAAACCTGGGTTTGATCCCTGGGATGGGAAGATCCCCTGGAGGAGGGCATGGCAACCCACTCCAGTAGTCTGGCCTGGAGAATCTCACGGACAGAGGAACCTGGTGGGCTACAGTCCGTGTTGTTGCAAACAGTCGGACATGACTGAGCGACTAAGCACAGCACCGCTACATTTTTTCTTTTTCTTCAGATTTATGTTTCTTTCTACTTTTCACTTCTGTTATCTTCATTCCCCACCCTTTCCTCTTTTCTTTCTGATTTTTCTTGAGCACATTGCATTCCACATGACACTTTACCCTAATCTGCCTCCTTTTCCTCCCCTACTTTCTCTCATAGTAGGATGGGCTATTAATTACTCCTCAGGAAACTTAACATCATGGCAGCAAAATATTCGCTTCTTGGTGGTACCAAAAGGAAGACACTTCTACTTGTGAGTGAGTCTAAAAATTACTAAAAATACCTTTTGATATTTTCTCTTTCCTAAGAACAAGAATCACTGGATTTCTTGCTAAACTGAAAAAGCATTGAGGACAGAATTCGTGTATGATTCACACCAGTCACCACTGCTATGAAAAGTGATAATCCTCCAAGGCAATCACCCCTTGAAAAAATTGTGGTAAATATATAAAACATAAGGTTTACTATCTTAACCAATTTTTAGTGTACAATTCAGTAGTCTTACATGCATTTACATTGTTATACAACCATCACCACCTTTCATCTCCAGACTTCTTTCATCTTGCAAAACTGAAATTCTGTACTCGTTAAAAATAACTCCCCACTCTTGCCCGTCCCAGTCCCTGATAACCACGTTCTACTTTCTATTTCTATGAATTTGACTACTCTTGGGACCTCATATAGGTGGAATCATATGGTATTTATTTTTTTTGTGACTGGCTTATTTCATTTTGCGTAATGTCCTCAAGATTCATCTATGTTATAGCAGATGTCAGAATTCCCTTACTCTTTAAGGCTGAATAATATTCCATTGTATAAACACATATATTGTGTACACACACACCATATTTTGTTTATCTATTCATTTATATATGGACTCTTGGTTCGCTTCTACATTTTGTCATGAACACATAATGCTTCTATGAACATGGGTGTACAAATATCTGATGAGGACCATTACCCAGTTTCACACAATATTAGCACCATTAAGCCACGATGCTTATATTTAGCATGGAGAGGTAGATATGGATGAGAGGAAACAGGGAGGTCCATAGAAGCATATCTGGGGCCTCCAAGGCATGTTGGCATCTGACCATAGAAGAATGCTCTATAGTCAATTTAACTATGATATATTTTGAGTTCCCTTGCTCTTGTCTCTCTGCCAGCACCCCCCAGCAATCATCTTCATTTTGCTCCTTAGACTCTTGTTCTAGCCTTTTCTTCTATTCAGACTTGGAGCCTCTGGTTATTGTCTTGAAACATTGACTTTGTTCTGATTTTCACTCTGCTTTAAAGATTGAGGGCAGAAGGGGAAGGGGACGACAGAGGGTGAGATGGTTGTATGGCATCACTGACTCAATGGACATGAGTTTGAGCAAACTCTGGGAGACAGGGACAGTGAGGTCTGGCGTGCTGCAGTCCATCGGGTCGCAGAGTCGGATGTGACTTAGTGACTCAATAGCAACAACAACGGCTTCTTTACACTTTGGCAACTTGTCACCTCCTCAGTTTCTGACCTCAGTCTTACCCTTACTTTTTTGGATTCTTTTAACAGACTACTTGGAGGGACCCATCTTGGCACCCGTTAGGAGAAAGGAGGACCCATTATCTTCCAAACACATAGCCATCAGGGTAAGTCAGGAGCACTGGAGTACGAATTGTTAGGCTAGACTGAGAAGACACGGGTGCCAGTACATACCTGTCTGCTTAAAACTCACAAGACACAGGAAAAGATATAACAAGTTGAAAATCAGGCTAACCCCTCCCAGACAGATTCTGCCTGCTGGCTCTGTCTCTGCCCAAAGAACCAAATGGGTATTAGTCATGCAGAACCTCTTGGAGGGGAGTTCCTAGCGCTTTATAATGTGACTCACTGAATTGAGGGTTTTCAGAACAGCAGAGTCAGGGACCCTTATTATGCTTATCTTGGCACTGGCCTCCACATCGAGCAAGTGAGCCAGGGATCTTCGCATATGTTTTATTTCTTGGGGTCTTTGAAGCAGGGCTTTAGCAACTGGCAACTGCCCAGCAGAAAGGGCTTAAGAAGCATAATAGCAGCCATGTGTTTGCAGTAAGCCTCGCAATACAGAGGGAAAAAGTGTCACACAGCTTTAAGAAGAGCCACTAAACAGAGAAACAGACACATGCTGGAAGCTGCCCTGGACCATAGGTGTGACAGGGATCCGAAATCAACTGTCCACAGAAGCTTTGTGCTTTCACTGAAATGTGCTTCCCTTGGGGAAACTACCCAGCTCCTAAAAATACTAAAAGATCATGCATCTTTCTGATGCCTGTTAGTAAAGTGTATTCATCTCCCCTTCAAAGGACTTCCCACCTTTTTTAATTTAGTCGGTATTTCTGAATGTCAATTTGGTGCCATATATCTTGTTAGCCTCTTTGACATATTAAAAAGATGGTGGTCCTTGTGTTCTGTTACTTGTGAACTGCTAGTCTTTTTTTTTATTTTTCATTCTGGTACCAGGCAGGTCTTTTTGAGTTTACTGGGTCTACTACTAGCTTTTCTAAGTAGCCAAGTGCTATGAAGCTCATAGTAATACTAGTTACATTTTTTGTTTCTAATACATATCACAGTTATTTTATCATATCACACTTTACACAGATATTTGTAATCTTCGCAGCAATCCTCAGAGTAGAATTATTCTTCCTGTTTTTCAGATGAGGAAACTGAGGCTCAAGATAATTAATTTTCCAAATCATTAAAAATTGTGGGTCAAAGATAAAAACTGAACCAGGCCTCCTTACATTAAACACTTAGCTGATAAAAGTTCATTTTGAAGTTTGGATTCCTTGGAAACTCCCACTGCTTCTTATCAGGTCATAAGTAATTTAGCGTTAAAAGGCTAACTAATCAAGGAAAACGAGATACCACATTTTTATTTATTTATTTATTTATTTTTGGCTGTGCTGGGTCTTTGTTGCTACGCGCAGGCTTTCTCTAGTTGCAGCGAGCCAGGGCTACTCTTCATTGTGGTGTGCAGGACTTCTCATTGCTGGGGCCTTTCTTCTTATGGAGCATGGGCTCTAGGCATGGGCTCTAGGCATGGGCTCTAGGCACACGCATGCAGCTCATGGGCTTAGTTGCTCCATGGCATGTGGACTCTTCCCAGAGTCCCCTGCATTGGCAGGTGGATTTTTAACCACTGGACCAACAGGGAAATCCACCCATAGCAATTCTTCCTAGAAATGTCAGTTTGCTTTCACCATCATCTCATTTTTACTAAGATTATCTTAAACAGGAGTTTGTCCCTCAAGTTCCGTAGAAACCTTCTGCTTACCCTGCTTTTAGCATAAAAAAATATTTACATGTGATTTTTTTCTCTGTGGTCTATCACCAGGATCAGGGGAGGCATGCATTAAGAATTTTGTAGATGAAACACTCATATGGTAAGAAAGGCAACTGTAGAACTTTGTGTAGGCTTAGCTTTCTGACCTAACATATGAGTGACTATTGCTTTGGCCCCTAGCCCCCTAAAAGGAAACTTAAGATTCATAAAAATTAATGGTGCAAATACAACAAAAAAAATTAGTGGTGATTATTTTGCCTTAAAGTTTCTTAGAGAGATTTCTTATATCCATATATATATGAATATGCTTCATAAAATATATTAGGTAGTTAATTTAAATAGATCTATTAATAAAATTAGTCATAATACTATATCAAGCAATGAAACAATATTTCATGTGTATGCACAGTGATATTAAATAGAACTCTGGTTAAATTGATGTACATTTAACTAAAGTTTGAAAAACACTTAAAAGCTAAGTTTTCTGCTCTTTCATCATTAGTTGCACTTCTTGACCAATGTCTAATGAGTTTGGAAAATCAGAAAAGTGGCATTGGCTAACATTAATATTCATAGGTATAGAATATTGAATCTGGAATTTTGGGAGAATCTTCTAGCCCAGGGATCAGCAAACTATGGCTAAGAGGCCAAACCTGACCCCCTGCCTGTTTTTGTAAATAAAGTTTTATTAGAACACAATCGTGTTTATTTACCTATTATCTGCAGGTCCATTCATGTTACAACAGGAGTTGAGTAATTGTAACAGAGACTATATGGCCCACAAGGCTGAAAATATTATCTGGCCCTTTATAGAAAGTTTGGTGACTTCTGATTTAGTGCAACTTCCTCAGTATACAAATGAGGGTACATTTCCAGATCCCATGCTAATATTTCTATAGGTCTTATCACATTCCATACTTTGTTTAAATATATGAACATGTCCTTTAGCCAGAACTCACCATTTTTTCCTATATGCCCTACTGTTCTCAAGATAAGTGCATGTATGTTTCACACGTTGGTACTATGTATTCGCTCTTAACATTAAGGTTTTTATGTTAGCTAAATTTCTAGATTAATATTTTATTCTCCAAGTCTTTTTCAAAAATTTTTATAAATATTGAGAGTTGTTTCACAAAAAGTAGTCTACTTTGACTATTAGTGTTTATAATTAAAATGTGTTTGAATACCACAAATTTTGCCTTTCATAGTAAAAGGCCAGATGTAGCTAAAACCTTCATGTAAAGTATAGGGTATTACTGAATAAATATATATTCAAAATTGAATATAAATATTCAAAAACATGGAAGAATACCTCCAATTACTCGATACTGAGTGTAAGTATTAAAAATGACCAACACCCTCGTGTAGGCCAGGGCTTTAAAAAGCTGGAATCCTTTGGGGGAAGTAGATATATAAGTGGAAAACTGATGTAAGGAAGTCCCCAAATAATGGTGATATGAATCATTCTTTCCCATTAGTGCTATTATCTGAATTTCAGTATTCATTATCTAAAAAAATATTAATATGCCACCTAGACCCTCCTGAACTGTACTTCCATTAAAGCAAATTTCTATTGTGCACTTTACCCCAAAGAGAATCTGGTTTTAACTACATTTTTAAAATAGAGGAATACTGCTTTTTACTCCCCCAGCTCTATTGTGATTTAACTAACACATAACATTTTGTAAATTTAATATGTAAAATGTGTTGATTTGAAAGGAACACTGCCTTTATAAAACACATAGCACCACTAGGTAATATGACAATGATAAATCAAAGTTTTGTTATCTATAGCTATCTATATTGTTCCAGATCATGATTTTTATCATAGTAGATACAAATCTGCAGAAAAAAGAACAATGTTATAATGGTATTTTGCTCTGTGAAATGAAAATGCAATTATTTCCCCCTTGATTCCTATCATTTTTTCATCCTCTCCTCTTTCTTATTTCTTTAAATAAAACATTTCATCCTAAAACTCTTTATCCTTTTCTTAGAAAGTTTCATTACTTATATTATTCCCAAGAAATGTTAAATCTGAGATTCAATAATTTAAACATTTGACAGTTTTGATGTTAAAACATATTAACTTATTCAGCAAATGTACATGGTATTTTATATTCAAAAGGTATTCTTCATCCTTGTGAATGAGTTTAACTCTCTAGGAGAAAACCAACATATAACCCAAGAGATTAAATTTTTCTCCTGGTTTTAATAGTGAGAGACAGCACAAACAGAATTAAACATCTGGTTTGCAGGGCTGAGGTTATGTTGCCTTTCATTTTGCAGCAATGGAAACTGAACTGGTGAGAAAAGGGTAATCAGGTTGAAAATCCTTATTTTGTTTTTGATGATTTATTCTCTGTTTCCTTGGAAACAGAGCTAGCAGCCACAGAGTTGCTGGCATTATGTTTTCTTTTCAAGCTTTGAAACATCAGAGAAAAAGGTGAGGCTTTACGTCTGTAATTTGTAGAATCTGATTTATTTTCAAGTAAATTAAAAACAAATGTTATTGAATGCCTGTTACATAAAAGGTGCTCAGCTGCACAGTTATGTCTGACTCTTTGCGACCACATGTACTGCAGCTCACCAGGCTCCTCTGTCTGTGGGATATTCCAGGCAAGAATATTGCAGTGGGTTGCCATTTCCTCCTCCAGGGGGACTTCCCTACCCAAGGATCAAACCCATGTCTCCTGCTTTGCAGGTGGCTTCTTTATTGCTGAACCACTGGGGAAGCTGTGCATATAAGGTACTAGGAGGTAAATACTAACAAGTTTGAGAAAAAGCTTTAAACAAATTGAGTAGAATAAATTTTAGTTTCTAAGAGCCAATCTAGTACATATATATGTGTGTGTGTGTATGTATAAAGAAACAAAGGAAATAAAGCTTATTTAAAAACCTGTCACATGAGTGTAGTACTTTGGTATCAATATAATTTATTGTTATATTAGAAACCAAATAGATTCCCACACCAAACAGCACCATTCTTTTTCCTATATTCCAAATCAGGTAATATAAGGGTGGTTACCATGCATTGACAGGATAGTTTTTGCCTCCAGTAAATAAAATAGACAAAAACTAAGGGGAGCTTAAGCAAGCCTAAAAGGTTTCCTAAGAAAGTTTAGTTCATTTGCTCAGTCTTGTCCGACTCTTTGCAACTCCATGAACTGCAGCTTGCAAGGCTTCCCTGTCCATCACCAACTCCCAGAGCTTGCTCAAGCTCATGTCCATCAAGTCAGTGATGCCATCCAACCATCTCATCCTCTGTTGTCCCCTTCTCTTCCTGCCTTCAGTCTTTCCCAGCATCAGGGTCTTTTCAAATGAGTCAGTTCTTTGCATTACGTGGCCAAAGTATTGGAACTTCAGCTTCATCATCAGTCCTTCCAGTGAATATTCAGGACTGATTTCCTATAGGATTGACTGGTTGGATCTCCTTGCAGTCCAAGGGACTCTCAAGAGTCTTCTCCAACACCACAGTTCAAAAGCATTAATTCTTCGGCACTCAGCTTTCTTTATGGTCCAACTATCACATCCATACACGACTGCAGGAAAAACCATAGTTTTGACTAGACGTACCTTTGTTGGCAAAGTAATGTCTCTGCTTTTTAATATGCTCTCTAGGTTGGTCATAGGTTTTCTTTCAAGGAGCAAGCATCTTTTAATTTCATGGCTGCAATCACCATCTGTAGTGATTTTGGAGCCCAAGAAAATAAAGTCGGCATTGTTTCCATCATTTCCCCATCTATTTGCCATGAAGTGATGAGACAGGATGCCATGATCTTCATTTTCTGAATGTTGTGCTTTAAGCCAGCTTTTTCACTCTCCTCTTTCACTTTCATCAAGAGGCTCTTTAGTTCTTCTTCACTTTCTGCCATAATGGTGGTGTCATTTGTGTATCTGAGGTTATTGATATTTCTCGCAGCAATTGTGATTCCAGCTTGTGCTTCATCCAGCCCAGCATTTTGCATGAAAGTGAAAGGAAAGTGAAGTCATTCAGTCGTGTCTGACTCTTTGCAAGTCCATGAACTATATAGCCTGCCAGGCTCCTCCATCCATGGAATTTTCCAGGCAAGGATCCTGGAGTGGGTTGCCATTTCCTTCTCTAGGGAAGTTAAATAAGCAGCGTAACAATACACAGCCTTGATGTACTCCTATGCCTATTTGGAACCAGTTCATTTTCCCATGTCCAGGTCTAACTGTTATTTCTTGATCTGCATACAGACTTCTCAAGAGGCAGGTAAGGTGGTGTGGTATCTCCATCTCTTTAAGAATTTTCCACAGTTTGTTATGATCCACACAGTCAAAGGCTTTGGCATAGTTAATAAAGCAGAAGTAGATGTTTTTCTGGAACTCTCTTGCTTTTTCTATGATGCAGTGGATGTTGGCAATTTGATCTCTGGTTCCTAAGAAAACTGACATATTAATGAATTTAGTAAATATTTCAGTTGATTGTCAAATGATTATAATATGGTCATTTCCTTTATGAAATTTGCATTAAGTGCAACCCATTCCAGTATTCTTGCCTGGAGAATCCCATGGACAGAGAAGCCTGGTGGGCTACAGTCCATAGGGTCACAAAGAGTCAGACAGACTGAAGCAACTTAGCACGCACACGCAAATTTAAAAAGTCATACCTTTAAAAAATCCTGAGATGAAAAGATAAGAGTTATAGGCAATAGTTGCAGGGAAGATTTGTCTTTTTATTTTGATAAGAGCTAAGGCAAGTCAAAACCACAATGAGAAATCACCTCTCACCTCTTAGAAATGCTATTATAAAAAAAAATAATAACAAATGTTAGTGAGGTGGAGGTGTTAGTAGAAATTTAAATAGGTGTAACCACTATGGAAAACAGTGGGTTCCTCAAAAAATTTTAAATTGAACTACCCTATGACCTGGCCCAGGTGGCACTAGTGGTAAAGAACCTGCCTGCCAATGCAGGAGACATAACTCGCAGGTTTGATCCTTGGCTCAGGAAGATCCCCTGGAGAAGGAAATGGCAACCCACTCCAGTATGCTTGCCTGGAGAATCCCCGTGGACAGAGGAGCCTGGTGGGCTATGGTTCATTAGGTGGCAAAGAGTTGGACATGACTGAAATGATTTAGCATGCATGCGTGACCTGGCAATTCTACTTCTGGGTACTTATCTGAAGAAAACAAACATACTAATTCAGAAAGATATATGTACCTCTGTGATCATTGCAGCATTATTCTTAATAGCCAAAATATGGACATAACCCCACTTCCCATCAATAGATGAGTGGATAAAGAAGTTGTGATACACACACACACACACGTGTATGTGTATATATGATGGAATAGTATTCAACCATCAAAAATGAAATCTTGCCATTTGCAACAAGATAGATGGACCCAGAAGGTATTAGCTTATGTGAAATAAATCAGACAGAGAAAGACAACTACTGTATGATTTTTCACTTATATGGAATCTAAAAAAAACAGAACAAATGAACAAACACAACAAAACACAGAACCACAAATACGGAGAACAAACAAGTGGTTGCCAGAAGGCAGGTGGGGTACAAGGATGAGAGAAATAGGTGAGTGAGATTATGAGGTACAAACTTCCAGTCACAAAATGAATGAGTTACAGGTATTAAATGTACAGTGTGGGGAATATAGTCAATAATACCATAATGTCTTTATATGGTGATGGATTGGTAATTAGACTTATCGTAGTGATCAATTTGAAATGCATAGAAATATTGAATCACTATGTTGTACATCAGGAACTAACAGTATTGTAGGTCAAGTATACTTCAGAAACAAATAAACTCACAGAAAAAGAGACCAGACTTGTGGTTACCAGAGCCTAGGGTAGAGGGAGGGGGAATTGGACAAAGGTGGTCAAAGGTAAAAAACTTCCAGTTATAAATAAGTAATAGGGATATAATGTACAACATGATAGATATAATTAACACTGTTGTATGTTATCTATAAAAGCTCTTAAGAGAGTAAATCCTAAGAGTTTCCCTAACAAGGAAAATTTTTTTCTATTTCTTTAATTTTGTCTCTATATGAGATTATCAGTGTTCACTAAACTTCTTATGGAAATCATTTCATGATGTAAGTTAAATAATTATGCTCTACAGCTTAAAATTGTCAATTATATCTCAATAAAACTGGAAGAATAACATTAATATGATCTGAGCATATTTATATGCTTCAAGGGAGAGAGAAGAGTTGAAGAGACTGACAGAGACTAACTTGATAGAACTAATTTCCAAAAGAGAAAGGAGGCAATGGGAACTAAAACACAAATAGAGGGATTTGCTTTTGATGTCCTCTAATGACACCATAATAATGATAATAATGCTTACTATTTGCCAGGCATTGTTCCAATCACTTCAGACGTATTAACTGAATTAGGACTGGATGGAGATAATGAACTTGGAAACAAAGAGTTGAAAGAATGTATACGTGAAAATAAAAATCATCTCTGTAAATACGAAGATAAAATTATGTACTGATAATCTGCTGAAACAGAAAGATGGTGTAGGCAGCCTAAAAAGAGGTGGTTTGAGGACTAGGAGAGGGAGTTGACCAGAAACATATAAAAATACTTCTGAACAGTAATTCCACTGATTGTGTCATTTTCTCCAGCAGTGCTCAGATACACTGGTGTCAGAGCTCAGAGATTATATCAATTTAGGGTTGGATTATAAACAGAATAAGATTGAAAGACAAGAGTTCAGGAAGTTGACAGCACTGGCAGAGAGTGGTTAAGTGATAGAGTCTGGGTTAGGTTAGACATGAAATGAACTGAAGCCAGGATGGGGATAATTTTGTAACAGGAAAAAAGAAAGTCAAAAGGTATAGTGCTAGAATGATTACTTGAGTCTCTTTGCCTCTCTTTTCTTAGAAGATAATCAAGATAGCAGGTTGCCACCACTCATGTAAACCATCAGAACAGTAAGCTCTGTCATCTTCAGGTTCAGTGTTTTCTCTGCAGAGCCAAGCTCTCCGGAAGGATAAATCCTGGCTACTCAAAGTGTAGTCTACCGACCAGCATCACTGGCATCACCCAGGAGATTGTTAGAAATGCAGAATCTGTGTTCCACTCCAGAACTGAATCAGAATCTGCTTTTTAATTATTCATTTATTTATTTTTGGCTGTGTTGGTTCTTGATTGCTGCGGGGGCTTTTCTCTAGTTATGGTGTGTGCAGGCTTCTCATTGTGGTGGCTTGTCTTCTTGCGGAGCATGGGCTCTAGGGCACACAGGCATCAGTGTGTGTGGGCTCAGTAGTTGTGGTTCCCAGGCTGTAGAGCACAGGTTCAATGATAATTGTGGCTTAGTTGCTCCACAGCACGTCAGATCTTCCTGGACCAGGGCTAGAATCTGCGTCTCCTACATTGGCAGGCAGATTCTTTACCACTGAGCCATAAAAGGAAGCCCAGAATCTGCTTTATAAGCTCCAAGTAACTCATATGTACATTAAGTTTGAGGCACTGGGATAAACAGATGTGAGTGCAGCTTCACCCGTGGTTTATTTGTGCTGATCATGATATGCTAGGGGAAACAAGGAGCAGATATCCTGCCTGTGATGTTCTCTAGATCCCAGGCTATTGAGCACTCTGTTTTTAATGTATAATTTAAATTCTTTCCCAAATGACTCCTTATACCCTGCACAAATTCCTAATTCCACCCCAGACACCAGGTGCTCTGAACATATGAATATCACGGTATCATGAGATAAACTATAAGCTTCCTTTTAGTTTTAAAATTATTTTATGTATCATAGCCACACTTCATCTGCACAGAAAATCAGCCCAAGTGGAATGAGATTCAGTCAGTACCAAAAATAATGATAAGAATAATTTTGTAGTTAGCACCCCCCACCCCCCCACACCTATCTGCTCTTGGGTCAGCTTTAGAGGGTGCTACTCTGTCTTTCTAACTACTAACAATTTCAGTGTTTTGAAGCTGCTATACGTGATTATGAATGGTTTCTGAGCTACTTTTTACCCTGTTTGTGCAAAACCAAACTGAAATTCATTTAAATGAATTAAGTCACTTGAGGGAATCTGAGTGGAAGCTTGAGGGAATTTGTTTCCATATGTTAATGTGGAACCAATTTCCGAAGAGGTCGAGGTTCTGAGGAGTAAGGCAAGTTAGTGACAAATTGATCACACAGATATCTATCGGTTGCATCAGTGTTAATGGAAAAATTTGGTAACATTATTTAAAGACCAACGATGCTTTTTGATTCAGTCTTTTATCTTACACCAAGACTAGAATCTCGTCGACCTGCTGGTGGCTTTTTATGAGCCCGTGCTTTTTAAGCACTGTTGCCTACTGGGTCGACATCGGCGGTCAAGGATGGGGAGAAAACGCCGTTTGATCTCAGTTTAAGCTAACCGGTCCAGAGAGCTGTGGATGTACTCCACCACCGCTGGGAGAACCGAAATTGCGGAGGCCTGAGGCGTTTCAAAATTGAACGGTTAGGGTTTTTAAGCTGCACAGGGAGAGAGATGTTCGCGACGTGACAGCTGATGGTCCCCGGGCTCTGATGTCTCCCCTCCCCGTGCCTGGTCGGCTCACCATCGTTAATCGCCTCTCTCTCTTTCTCTCTCTCTCTCTCCAGGTTAGCCCACCAGACGCCCACTCTCAGTCCTTCCCTCTCCTCGGTTCCAGGACTCCCGCGCTCTCCCATGCCTCTTTCGTCCCCACTTTACCGCTCTTCTTTCTCTCTAGCCGGCCTCTCACTGCCCTCCCCTCCGCTTTCCTCCTTTTCCTTTTCCTCGCGCCCTCTCCTCCCTCCTCTCACCCTCCAGCCCAGCCCACTCCGCGCTTTCTTTTCCCAGTCCTCAGATTCGAGCTCCCGCGGCCAACGCCGCCTCCGCTCTCCCAGGGAGACGCTGGGCTGGAAGGTTTCGGAGAGGCTGCGCGCAGGCGCAACGCGCGGTGGGCGCGCGGGCAGGCCGGGCGTCCGCGCAGGCGCGCGCTGCTCGGGTTTCGCTCCCGCGCGGGCAGCGGGACGCTCTTCTGTTCCCTCAGTCAGGGCTGAGGGCCCCACGGCTGTAGTGGGGGAGGCATCATGTTACTCCGCTCTGTCAATCTTTGGAACCTGGCGTTTTACGCCCTCATGGTCTTCATGGCCACCCTGGGGCTATGGGACGTCTTCTTCGGCTTTGAGGAAAATAAGTGCAGTATGAGCTACATGTTTGAGTACCCGGAGTATCAGGTGAGGTTCTGCCCTCCCTTCGCTGGCCGCTCCGAGGCTCGGGCCCCTCCAGCCTTACCCTTCTGTGCGTTTCCCCTGCCTCGGCCCCCCGCGCCTCTCCCTTCCCCTTACCCCTACTGCGTCTCTGCTTTCTTGGCCCCAGAATACTTCGCAGCCCCCCGCGGTCCCCTTCTCCTGCCCTTTGTGTCCTCTCTTCTCGGTGGGGTCCTTGATAGATGGTTCCCGGAGCATCCTCCCCGTCCCCCTCGAGGTTGCTCCCAGTTCCTCCGCCCGGTTCGCGGTCCCGAATCCCAAGCAGAGAAGGGCCGGGCCCGACGCCCCTCATCCCCGGAGACTCAGCTCCAGTCCCTTTCCCCAAATCCCTCCTCCCAGCCTTCCTGCCTTAACAGGTGCTCCGAGCCCTCTGCTTCCCACACGCCGAAATTCTTCCCCTCCCGCCCGGTAGTCCAAGCTTCTACAGAGCATATATTGCCTAGATAGTTCCCAGGTCTGCTTTAGAGACTTCAGGGATTTACCTCTATGTGAAAGGCTAACCTGATGAGTAAATAAATGAGGAACTCACTCAGTTTTCTCCGGGGAAGGTTTTGGGGAGCCCCCTAGTCTTGCAGGTCCTGGGTCGGTGCCTGTGCTTGCATCCTGTATAGGGGCGTGTCGCCCCTTACCAGTTGAATGTAAAATCTGTTTCCTGGTGGTGTTTTTGTTTTCTCACTGTGTTTGCAATTTTAAAAAGACCCGGCCCTTCTATCTCTCCGCCCCCATCTTTCTGTTTTCGATATTTTCAATCACAGTTGCTTTATCGGTTCAGCATAGTAGACTCTAGAATTTCATTCATGACCAGCTGTAAAAAGAGTGACAAATTACACAGGCATCTAAAGAAATTTCACCGGAATGGAATATATATTGTAATGATAACTCCCTACCGTAAAAAGTGTGTGTACTACAACTTACTGATAAAATGCATTTAAAACCATAGAAAATTTCTTCTTTGAGGTGAGGGATGCGGATCCTGGTTGTTTCTGTGTGCAGGTCATTATGGAGGAATATTTGATTATCCTGCTATTATTTAGATCTTAAAACTACTTAAGGTTTAAATTGCTGAAGACATTCTTTCCCAAGGGCAAAATTCAAATTTAGATTTCATTTGTTTTGATATCTTTACCTTGCTTGGAATTGAGATTTGATTTGTTTTGAGATCTTTACCTTGGATCAGTGCTTATACGGAAATGGAAGCTTTTGATATCAGATGCTATTGAGGGAGCAGATTTTAGCATATTACAATGGTCTTTTAATTTCTAAATGAATATGCTGGTTTATGTTTATCAGAAGCTGCATATAGTTAAATATGTGGGCTTTTAGTTTAGATTTTTTAAAAAACTGAAAACAGAGCCTTTATAATCTTTTATTTTTCTTTGGTTTAATTAGAAAACTCCCAGTAGATTGAAGTAGGTCGTTTTAGTTTTGTACTGCACTGAAGAATTTGGTTAAAATGGAAACAATACAGTACTAATTCCCATTTATTTTTGGATTATCCACAATTATTGAAGCTATCTTAAAATTTCAAGTAGTAGAAATCACTTACTGTTGGGAACAAAGCAGCATAATATTGACTGGAAAGACAGAAAATTAGTGTAGCTAATGCAAAAGAGCTGTTTGGGTTTTTTTTTTTGTTGTTATTGAATAGTCTTATTTATTTTTGCTGTTTTGAGGTTTTATTTATTTTTGAAGTTTTATACTTCTGTTCATAATACGTTAGTACTGTAATATTAGAGTGGCAGGAGTTTTGCTACACATTTTCAGTACATTTTTATCTTTATGGTATAAAAAGTGTTTATTCATTACAGTATTTGTGTTTGACTCTTCATTTTACTGTGCACACTAGGTTGCAGAAGCTGCCTAAGAAATGAGTCATTTTGAGTATAAGTGAGATTTCTGGATAACTGGTGGGGTTTTTTTTTCTCGATGCTTTTCTTCTTTTTTTACTTCTTGTTTACATATTCTTTAGCAGAATTTTAGAGGCATTTAAAAGGTTGGTTGAAACATGCTCAGTTTTATTTTCCATTTTAAAAATAAAATGTGGGACAGGAATTTGAAACTCTAAAAATTGTTTTGAATTTAAATTTTTAAAAATATCTCTTAATCCTCTACCTTTGGTTTTCCTAGATTCACTTATTCAGAGTTAGTTGAACATCTCACAAACCTACCAGGCAAAATATACATTATCCTTGAAAGCTTTTTGCCTTACATTTTAGCCAAATTGTAGAATTTGAGATGAAAACATCTGTGTTGTGTTTTTTCATGCAATAATTTATTTGGCTGTAGATATGTGACCTGCTCTCTGAAAGGAAATGCTGATATTGGGAAACGCAAATCACTTATTTTGTTATTAAGTGTGATGTTTATTTAGTATATCATTTAATGACTTCTCTGGGTAAGTAAATTTTAGATACAAGATTTGGGTGAGGAGGAATTAGAGATAAATCAGACTTGTGCCTTTAAATTTGTCTTTAAAGTATAATGAGGGAGACAGGAATGAAATGAATAGGCAAAATATAATGTATTGAACATTATAATTTCACTGTAAGAGTGCGTACAAGGCTCTTCACAGAAGTGAACAGCCATGTTCATCTTGGGCAGTCAACAGTTGTAGAGAAGAGGCTGTGTACTGGGCAATGTAGGATATGTATGTAGTTCACACAGAAACAACAAAATTGCAGGAATAAAGAACATTTGTGAAGGTAGGAAGGCACCAGGATACAGTCCATAAGTAGTATTTATAGTATGTTATCATTTTTATGAAAAGGAGAAAATAACCTAAGACACATTTGCTTATATTTGTGTATATTTGTAAACTACTTCTGGAAGCACAAACTGCTAACATTGGTTGCCTTCTGAGTAGGTAATTGGATAACTAATGAACCCAAGGATAGTAGAGCTTTTTCAGTATATACCCTATTGAATCTTGAATTTTGGAACATATTAAAACATTTAAAATATGGCATATACAAATTATAAGGAAGTAGGTAAGTATAATTAGAACCAGGTTTTAAAGGACCTCTCAAGTGTTTATCATGTGTGTGTGTAGTGAAGAAACTCAAAAGCTGTATGTTTTAACAAGGTTATTTCTTGACAGCAGTATGGACTATGGATTGTTAGCCTTTGGTGGGGGAGAGTTCTCATTTAAAATAATCAATTTAAAATATATTGGAGTCCTGTTGCTATAAATGTTTTCTTTTTTTAAACTCCTTGACCACCTTCTGTTTTTTAATCATCATCCTTTTTGTATACCTATATCTTTTCTGTCCTCAATCTAGGTAATACCCTTCCTGTCTTTTGCTGCCACTTACTCCCAACTTGAATTTTGTTGAAACACAGTTTTGCCATTGCCTACGATTCCCACTTTATGTTTTTGTTTTGTCTTTTTTTCCATGTTTATGCTTTTTTCTACTCCATATTATTTGCAGTCATATTTTTAACTGTACATTGTCTCACTATGAAATTGCTTTTATAATAGTAGATTGTGAAATTTATCAAATAATAATCTTTTGCTTATTTTTCTGTCTCCAGGGAATTAAATACTTTTTTGGATATATTTGATTGTTTTATCCTTTTTAGTTAGTTTTCAACTCATTCAAAACTTTGTTTAGTCACCGTCCTAAAAAGAACCTACTATCTCAAATAGTATGCTAAATTATAATGAGTTAAGATAACTGTTCCCTTGTTCTCCTTTTTTTTCTTGCATAATTTACACCTAAAGAACAAAATATTGCATCCTTTTTATTTTTGATTATTTATTGTGCATAATTAATATTGGGACTAATTCAAGTTGAGGTACATACACACATCTTAAAGCAAATAGTTGATATCTCTGTATTTTGAATATTTGAGGAGATAAAGTTGCTAGTAACTTAAACAACAGGCTCACAGTCTCTGAAGTTGTTTTCATGGTGTTACTGGCACAGATTGTTTATGGTACCATCCTCAGATATTCAGGAATTTGCATAAATGATCAGAATTATTCTTTTTAGAACAGTGATTTTTTTCAGTAGTCATTACCCATTTACAATTTTCAAAATTCACTCAGTAGTTAAAATTTTTACCAAGCACGTGTACATTACTAGTTTAGTTTAGTCGCTCAGTTGTGTCTGACTCTTTGCGACCCCATGGACTGTAGCCTACCAGGCTCCTCTGTACATGGGATTTTCCAGGCAAGAGTACTGGAGTGGGTTACCATTTCCTTCTCCAGAGGATCTATAACTGCTAGATCATTAAATCTCTTGATGTCTCTTTAAATAAAAGCTACTGTTCAGTTTAACTGGTTTCATTTTTAATGGTCTCTCAGTTAGTCTCAGTATTAGCTGCTCAGTCGTGTCCAACTCTTTGTGATCTCCTGGACTGTAGCCCGCCAGGCTCCTCTGTCCATGGAGTTCTCCAGACAAGAATACTGAAGTGGGTTGCCATTCTTTTCTCCAGGGGATATTCCCAACCCAGGGATCTAAGCCGGGTCTCCTGCATTGCAGGCAGATTCTTTACTGTCTGAGCCACCAGGGAAGCCCTTAATGGTCTCTATCCCTTAGGGGTAAAAGAGAAAAAGGGGCGGGGGGAAAGGAGCAGAAGAAGATTTTATGCTTTACTACTAATTTTATAGATGCCTACCTTTTGGGGATGACATTAAGACTTTATTTATATTTTGTTGAAAGAAATGTCAATTACTGGCTCATTTGGTAAATAATAATATGAATTGCAGAGTAGTTTTAGGCTTGCCGACAAACCGTGCACCAGGTCCATGAAAACTGAAACAAATGCTAACTCATTGGAATGTTTGTGGTGAGAAGACTGTCCATGTCTTGACCAAGTCATGCCTGTACAATTCAGATTAATTTGTTAAGTACATTGTAGGTCAAGCATATTAAGTTGAGAGGTAGGAAAGCTGCATTATAAAACAAAGTTACTTTCCTTTGAATGATACAGCAATTTGGAGTATATATTAGGTCCTGAGTAAAAGGAGAGAGACATTACAAAACAGTTTAAAATAGCAAAAAAGAATTCATTTAATAATGGAAAGCTTTCATCATTTCTAAGTATAATTGATAAGTGATACTAAATTTAATGTATTTTCAATTATGTTAACATGGCGTGTGCTGACATAAACCAGTATTTTTCTCGTCAGTAGCTATTTTGAGTAATTTCTATTTATTAGAATTTTAAGTAGTCTCATTTTATGTTTTCTTGAAGACTACATGGTTTAAAACTCGCATAATTCAAGACGGATGCTTCATATGTGTAAACTAAAAGTAGAACTTTGTTGTTCATTAAATGTAGTTTTTATCATCAGTAACGTTTTTATATTGTTCTGTTTCAAATTTGTATAATTCAGAATTGGGTATAGTGAGACTGAATTGTATTACTAAAACAGATTAAAGTGAAATTGCTTTCTCTTTCCTATAGAAAATTGAACTTCCAAAGAAACTGGCAAAACGCTATCCTGCTTATGAATTATATCTTTATGGAGAAGGGTCCTATGCTGAAGAACACAAAGTTCTCCCTTTAACAGGTATTCCTGTTCTCTTTCTTCCTGGTAATGCTGGAAGTTATAAGCAAGGTAAGTCTCAAAAATAAATTTTGAAAGCTGTGAAATTCAGTTAAGGAATTAATTTAGATACATACTCTGCATTAACTACTTCACCACGCATACTGGGAGTCACAAATATATGACATTTTATCTGAGAGAAGTATGTGACAAGTATATAAAAAAAAAGTTGAAAGCCACTTTGCAGAGAATAAGCAGGAGAAGATAAGATGATAATAAATAGGTGATATAGGGATTTGGGAATCAGCAGAAGTAAGAGGTTTATGTTAGAAATTGAGGGTACACAAAAGAGAACCTAAAGCATTGACTAGAGAAGTAAATCGGTGGTTTAAGTTATGCTGAGCAAGAGAGGAGATTGATTTCTTCCTTCTGGAGCTATCTAAATTAGATCTAGAAATAGGGAGGCAAACACAGAAAGGTGGGGTTGGGGAAGATTTGTGTACATATTCCAAATTGAAATATAGCAGTTATTCCTAGTGTAATAGTCAAGCAATGTAGAAGTAATTTCAGCTAAAATCCCTTTTTTATTGTTATTTTTTTAAAAAATGATGTGTTCTTTTATATAATGAGAATAGAATTATTTCAACATTTAGTATAACTCCCGGAGATAGTGAAGGACAGGGAAGCCTGGTGTGCTGTAGTCCATGAGGTCGCAAATAGTTGGATACAACTTAGTGACTGAACAGCAACAAAGTATAATTACTTACATGTTTATCTATTTAGCTAGCAAATATTTATGGGGTACCTACCATGAGCCAGGCAGTGTTTTAGATATTAAGCAGTATTCTAGATATGCTAGATATTAGTATGCCAGTAATGTTAAAAGTTAGAAAAATAAATGAGTAGGGATAAAGGATAAACAGGGTCAAGAGGTGACTAGATGAAGTGGCCAGTATGAGGAGATGACATTTTGAGCAGAGGCCTGAGTATGGGAAGGGACTAAGGTATGGTACTGTTGCAAGGAAGACGTGGAAGCAGGAACATGTTTGGTGCATTCAAGGCTACTGAGACTAGAGAAGGTGAAAAGTGATGAGGATGGAAAAGTAGCCACAGGCTGTATCAAAAGCTGTGGAAGAGACTTAGAATTTTGACTTAAATGTGATGGATAACTATTGGAGAGTTTGGGTAGGAAATTATAAACTCTGATTTTTAAAATTTAATCATTGTATTTGAAGTATAACACATGAACAGAAAAATATGTAGACTGTCGCTATTTGGTTAAAAATGATTATAAAGTGAGTACCCAGGGGCCATACTCAAGTCAAGAAGTGGAAGGTTGTCGGCCTGGAAGCCCTATGTGCCTTTTCCTGATTAAAACTCCCTCCCTTCCTTCTAGATGAAGCCACAATCCTAAGTTTAAGGTAGTCATTTTCTTTACTTTCTTTATAGTTTTAGCATCTTAGTGTGCATCTCTAATTCATTCTACTTATTTGGGGCTATTAAGAAAAAATTTTTTTAAAGACGAACTGATATTTTTAATTTTATTATTATTATTACTTTTGGCCTTGCCACTCAGCATGCAGAATCTTAGTTTCCCAACCAGAGATCGAACCTGTGTCCCCTGCAGTGGATGCACCAAGTTTTAACTACTGGACCACCAAGGAAGTCCCAATTTTGGGCTGTTTTAAACTTTTCACTGTAATCACTCAGTGTATATTATTCTGTGACTGGCTTCTTCCACTTAACATTTTTTTTTAATCTAGTAAAAGTAACTTTTACTGATTTTTTATCTTAGATCTTTTAAAAAATTGAAGAATAGTTGATTTACAGTGTTGTGTTAGTTACAGGTATACAGCAAAGTGATTCAGTTTTATATACACACACACACATATATTAGTGCTTTCTAGGAATTAGGAAGAGAATAATGAGTAACTGCTAATGAGTAAAGGGTTTTCTTTTGGGAGTGATTAAAAAATGTCTGAAGTTAGATTGCAGAAAACGATTGTATACCTCTGTGACTATACAAAATATCATTAAATTGTATGCTTCGCACAATGAGTTACATAGGTTGTGAATATGTTTAAAAAATGGAGTGGCAAACAAATGTTTTGTTTGCTAAACCCAAAACCTAGAGAGTATAATTGTGGGAAATGGAAATTACATTTGAAATTAAGAGACCAGCAACTTAAAAAATTGTTTTTATATATATATCACATATATACATAAATATGTATATATACATATGTGTATATGTATATATACATATCACTATATATGTATGGTATATGTCACATATTTATCACAATATATGTATATTACTTATATACATATATATGCTTTATCACAGTGTTCAATAGGCTCTCTAAGCAGAGAGCCTGTTTAGGAAACTATTAGAGTAGTTCAGGCAAGAGATGATGATGCTTGGATTAGGAAGGTAGTGGTGGAAGTGGTGAAGAAGGCTTGATTGGGGAAATATTTAGAAGATAGAGCATGACAAGATTTACTTACAGTGATGTCATGTGTAAGAAAAAGACAAATCTTCCATGAGTATTTAAAACCACTGTGATGAGCTGTAATGAGCAGACATTTCTTGTAGGATTTTCTGTCTTAAAATCCTCAAGTTTGACAAAGTTCCTACTTCTTATTGTGTAAGGATTCCTTTCTTCCCTTTTAGCTGTTGTTGCCCCTGCTGAAGGGGAAACAGGTAGATAATGAACGAACCATTCACTTTATATTTAATTTTTAAAAATTTATAGAACAAGACACACAATTGCTAGGTGGGTTTGTTCTTCTAAATTGATATTATTAAGGATGTCACCCTGAAATAGGTTTTATTCAGAGTGTGAGATAGTTATTTGTTAAGAGATTTTGAAGCTTTAGAATAGAAGAAACTTTAAAAATTTTTGTTTCATATACACTTAATCCTATTCCTCTGCAGTTCGTTCTATTGGCTCTATTGCACTTAGAAAAGCCGAAGACATTGACTTCAAATACCACTTTGACTTCTTTAGCGTGAATTTCAATGAAGAACTGGTGGCACTGTATGGTGGAAGTCTTCAGAAACAGACCAAGTTTGTGCATGAATGTATTAAAACAATTCTCAAGCTCTATAAGGTATGAGATAATCATGCAAATCAATAGTGATCAGCCTACTGGTATCTTTTTTTGTTTGTTGAAGAGACTCAGCGTATTTTAAATTATTTGTTTACATGAGCTTCCCAGATGGCTCAGCGGTAAAGAAACCGCCTGCCAGTGCAGGAGGTACAGGTTTGATCCCTGGGTCAGGAAGATCTGCTGGAGTAGGAAATGGCTGCTACACCAGTATTCTTGCCTGGAAAATTCCATGGACAGAGGAGCCTGGCAGGCTATGTCCATGAGGTCCAAAGAGTTGTGTGTATACACATACACGCACAGAAGTTGAAGCAAAGGTGGCACAGAGGTTTTCTTGTGTGAAATTCTATTGCTTTGAATTCATTCGTGGGTTTTGAAGTTCAAATTCAGTTTACAAGAACTCTTTCTTGTGAATTTTGGGAAAACAGATTTTTTTTTCCCCTTTATATACAAATTAGGAGTACATTGTATTTCCTAAATCCATTAGTATGGATTTGTTGAAATTATCAACTCTAATTGTGAATTTACCTATTTTTTCCTCTAGTCGTTAATTCTGCTAATTGTCTAAATAACTGGTACTAGAGTAGACCACTTTCATATATAAACAATTATAAAACTAGTGAAAATATCTGAGGCACATGTTTTCAGATGTTGGACAACCAAATGGTAAAGGACTGTGATCACTGAAAGAGGGAAAATGTGATGTGAGCTCCATTAGGGCCCAGCTTTCTGCCTGGAAGCATTTTCCAGACCATGGGGTGAAGTTTTAGAGATGAAACAGAGCAAATTGACATCACTAAGCTGAAGAAGGCAGAGGCTGGCATTTGGGACTACAGAAATGGCTAGATTTGTGGTCAGAGTAGGAGAAGAAGAGAACTAAGAACTAGGCATAGATAGGAGCTCTAGAAATTTGATTCTTTCAGTCTTTGAGTGCTACAGTACGTATGCACAGGGCAATGCAAGGCAATACCATACCAAGGAGGAAGGGTTAGGATTAGAGAGCCAGTGTCTAATTGGTTCAGAATTAAAAGGTTAAAAAATTTATTTCCAGTAATGAATTCATTGAGGTTTATAATTTATTTAGAAGGAAAATATATACTAATGGTGAAAAGATAGGAAGAGGAATAAATAGAATTATTCCACTACAGTAAGAAGTATAATATTAATCCATGATAGACCGATAAAGTTGTACATTGTAATTTCTAGAGTAACAACAACAACAAAGAAGGAGATGCAGCTAAAGAGCAAATGGAGGAGAAATACAGATCTACTTCAGAAATACTGCAGGTTCAGTTCCAGACTGCTGCAATAACGCCGATACTGCAGTTAAGCAAGCCTCATGAATTTTGGGGGGTCTAGTTCATATAGAGTTATGTTTGCAGTATACCATGGTCTATTAAGTGTGTGATAGCGTCATGTTTTTAAAAATGTGCATACCTTAATTTTAAAATATTGCTAAGAAATGCTGAGCATCATTTGAACCTTCATAGTAGTAATATCAAAGGTCAGTGATCACACAGCTCACCATAACAAGTGAAATGGAAAAGTTTGAAACATTGCGATAATTACAAAAAATGTGACACAGTGAATAAATATTATTGGAAAATGGCACCAATAGACTTGCTCAGTGCAAAGTTGCCATAGACCTTTGATTTGTAAAAAATGCAGTATCAGTGAAGTACAATAAAATGTATTCAGTCTGAAAGGAAAGAACCCAAAGACAGATGGGACAAACAGAAAACAAATGGCAAGATGATAGAGTTCAGTGCAGCTATCAATAATTATATTAATTGTAGATGGATTAAACACTCCAATTAAAAGAAAGATCTTGTCAGACTGGATTAAAAAACAAGACCCACCAAGCTATATGCTAATCTGAGTACTGGAAAGCAAAAGCCATTTTAGATGTAAAAATCCTGATTAAGAAATGTAAAGAAATAGAAAAAATACACATACAAATACAGATAGTATGAAAGTTACCATGACAATCTTAGTATCAATTAAATAGATTCTAGGACAAAGGACATTACATTGAAAAAGAAGGACATTTCTTGGTAATAAGAGTCAGCTCATCAAGAAGGCCAAAGAATCTCAAGGGAGTATGCACCTAGTAACAGAGCTTCCAAGTTGATGAAGCAGAATTAACAAACCAGAGGAAAAATAGGTAAATTCACAATTAGAGTTGATAATTTCAGCAATCCTCTCTGAATAATTGATGAAATAAATAGAAAACCAGTAAAGTATACAAGATTTTAATACTGTTAATCAGCTTGACCTGTTGACATTTATAGAACGTGCCCAACAACTGTAGAAACAAGCTGGGCTTACTGATATTTATAGGCCACACCCAACAACTGAACAAGCTGTGATCTCTTTCAGTGCACTTAGAACATTTACTAAGATATGCCATATGTTAAGCCATAAAACAAGTCTCAGTGTCAGGATTGAAGTCATACAGGGTTTATTTTCTGAACATAACAGAATTAAATTAGAAATCTCAACAAAAAGATACCTGGAAAATCATCAAATGTTTGGAAATGACTTCTAGATAACCCAGAGGTTAAAAAGAAAATCACGGGTGAAATTTGAAAATGTTTTGAATTGAATTAAAATGAAAACATATCATCAGAATTTGAAGATTAAAGTAGAAGTATAATTTTAGGATTCATAAGTGAATTTAGCAGAATCACAGGTAAATGGTCAATATTTAGAAATCAGTGATCAAATGGAAGGTGAAGTTTTGAAATGCATTTACAGTAGTATAAAAAATCTTATGGATAAATTTAGTGAAAGATGTGCAAGATCTATTCACTGAAAACGGCAAACCCTGCTGGTAGAAATTAAAGAAATCCAAAATAAACGAACGGACCAACTTTATGGTTTAGAATCTCAAGATTAAGATGTAAAATTTCCCCAAATAGGCCAGTAGATTTAATGCTCTACAAATGGAATACCAGTCGTTCTTTTTTTTAAATTGATACGCTTATGTGGAAAGAATCAAAGCAACAAATAAAAAAAAGACCCCTTGGAAAAGAACAAAGTTGGAGGTCCTGCATTGCCTGATTCAAGACTTAACTGTAAAGCTACAGTCATCCAGTCATTGGTATTCCTGTGTATCTTGAAAATGAAACTTAGGTGCCTTGATTCGTTGCCTAAGTCAGCATTTTAAAATTACTTCAAATATTTTTTAGCTTAAATCTACACTTATTGTAGGATGAAACAAGCCGTAAGATCAAACAGAACCTTTTACATATCTGATAGTTATTAGATAAGATAAATTAGATGTGATATCAAAATGAGATTTAATCCCATAAATGTCTTTCCCAAAAAGCAATTGTGTCTCTAATGTTATGTATTCAGTTCAGTTCAGTAGTTCAGTCTCTCAGTCGCGTCTGACTCTTTGCCACCCCATGAATTGCAGCATGCCAGGCCTCCCTGTCCATCACCAACTCCCGGAGTTCACTCAGACTCGCATCCATCGAGTCCGTGATGCCATCCAGCCATCTCATCCTCGGTCGTCCCCTTCTTCTCCTGCCCCCAATCCCTCCCAGCATCAGAGTCTTTTCCAATGAGTCAACTCTTTGCATGAGGTGGCCAAAGTACTGGAGTTTCAGCTTTAGCATCATTCCTTCCAAAGAAATCCCAGGGTTGATCTCCTTCAGAATGGACTGCTTGGATCTCCTTGCTGTATAAGGGATTCTCAAGAGTCTTCTCCAACACCATAATTCAAAAGCATCAATTCTTCGGCGCTCAGCCTTCTTCACAGTCCAACTCTCACATCCGTACATGACCACAGGAAAAACCATAGCCTTGACTAGACGGACCTTAGTTGGCAAAGTATTAGGTGCTTTGTTTTCCTTCCTTTTTTTTTTTTTTTTTTGGTCTTGTTTTCTCTAACAAATACATGTTACATTTTTAATAGAACTAATAGACTTTTTTTTAAATTTAGGCTTTTAGAAAGTATTATTTCTGTTACAAGCAAGTACAATAGGGATTAAGAGACAACTCAGTCTTGTTGAATGGATATTCTTGGGTATGGGAAAGTGAGAGGACATTTTAGATGGAAGAAACCACATTTGTTCATCATGTGAGTCTGCGTGCAAATATAGGAATGAATAAAACAGAAATCTAAGCCCTGATGGAACTATGTTCAAAAAGGGAGAGGCAGGCAGAAAACATCATAAATAAGAAAAATACATACTATCTTATGATAAATACCAGGAATTAAAAACAGAAAGGGGAGATAGGTAGTTGAAGGTAGACTACAATTATAAATAAGGGCACCCAGTGAAGACCTCTGTTGAGACACAGACAATTTGATACAAACTAAGGACATGAGGGAGTGGCTTCCCTGGTGGCTCAGAGGTTAAAGCATCTGCCTGCAATGCAGGAGACCCAGGTTTGATCCCTGGGTTGGGAAGATCCCCTGGAGAAGGAAATGACAACCCACTCCAGTATTCTTGCCTGGAGAATCCCATGGACAGAGAAGCCTGGTGGGCTACAGCCAGTTCATGGGATCACAAAGAGTTGGACATGACTGAGCGACTTTACTTACTTAGTTACTTAACTTATTTAGATACCTAGGGAAAGTACTGTAGGAAGAGGAAACAAATATATGAGGCAAACACATGGGTCCTGTATTTCAGGAAAAACGAGTCTGGTATGGATGGAACAGTAAGTTAGTAGAAGGAAAGTTTGGGAGGAAGGCAGTTTATAGAGTCTTGCAGGCAGTTTTAAGAATTTTGCCTTTTATTAGATGATACAGAAAGCTACTAAAGAGGTTTTTGAGCAAAGGAATAACATGATCTGTTTTAGGTTTTTTCTTTTTAATTTTTATTTATTTTTGGCTCTGCTGGGTCTTTGTTGCTGCTCGGGCTTTTTCTCTAGAAGTTGAGAGCAGGGACTACTCTCCATTGCAATGCACAGACTTCTCATTGCAGTGGCTTCCCTTGTTGCAGAGCATGGGCCCTAGGCATTCTGGCTTCAGTAGTGCAGGCTCAATAGTTGTGACCCATGGGCTTAGTTGCTTTGCAACATGTAGAATCTTGCTGGTCTAGGGATCTAACCTGTGTCTCCTTCGTTGGCAGACAAATTCCTTACCATTGAGTCACCTGGGAAGCCCTGTTTTAGGTTATAACTATCATTCTGGTGTCAGTGTGCTTTTGAGGATAAACTGAAGGGATGTAAAGGTAGAAGAAGAGACACCAGTTAGGAAGCTATTGAACTAATTTTGGTTTGGATCAAGTTGATAGCAGTGGAAATGATAGGAAATGGTCATACTGGTATAAATCTCAAAGGCAACAGGAGTTGCTGGCAGTTCAGGTATGGAGGCGTAATGTGAGAGAAAAAGAAGAGTTAAGGATGACCCAAACTGGAAAACGGGCTTCCTTGGTGGCTCAGATGGTTAAGAATCTGCGTGCAATGCAGGAGACCCACATTCAACCTAGGGGTTGGGAATATCCCCTGGAGAAGGGCATGGCAAGCCATTCCAGTATTCTTGCCTGGAGAACTCTGTGGACAGAGGAGCCAGGTGGGCTATAGTCCATGGGGTTGCAAAGAGTCAGACATGACTGAGAGACTAATACTTCATTTCAAACTAGAAAAACTAAAAGAATTTAATTATCATTAACCAGGGTAGGGAGAAATGGAGGAGGAACAGATCTAAAGGATATTAAAGAGTTCAGTTCTAGACAGATGGTATTTAAGGTACATTGTAGACATCCCAAGTATAGCTAGCATGAAGTTGTAGTCGTGGGAGCAGGAGGGCTGAGAGGAGCTACTCCACATTTAAGGACAGGAGGGGTGGCCAGTGAGGAGATACCCCTTGTCCAAGGTAAGGAGCAGCGGCTGCACTTTGCTGGAGCAGGCGTGAAGAGATATCCCACGTCTAAGGTAAGAGAAACCCAAGTAAGACGGTAGGTGTTGCAAGAGGGCATCAGAGGGCAGATGCACTGAAACCATATTCACAGAAAACTAGTAAATCTAATCAAACAGACCACAGCCTTATCTAACTCAATGACACTAAGCCATGCCATGTGGGGCCACCCAAGATGGGCGGGTCATGGTGGACAGGTCTGACAGAATGTGGTCCACTGGAGAAGGAAATGGCAAAGCACTTCAGTATTCTTGCCTTGAGAACCCCATGAACAGTATGAAAAGGCAAAATGATACGATACTGAAAGAGGAACTCCCCAGGTTGGTAGGTGCCCAATGTGCTACTGGAGATCAGTGGAGAAATAACTCCAGAAAGAATGAAGGGATGGAGCCAAAGTAAAAACAATACCCTGTTGTGGATGTGACTGGTGATACAAGCAAGGTCCGATGCTGTAAAGAGCAATATTGCATAGGAACATGGAATGTTAGGTCCATGAATCAAGGCAAATTGGAAGTGGTCAAACAGGAGATGGCAAGAGTGAACATTGACATTCTAGGAGTCAGCGAACTAAAATGGACTGGAATGGGTGAATTTAACTCAGATGACCATTATATCTACTACTGTGGGCAGGAATCCCTTAGAAGAAATGGAGTAGCCATCATGGTCAACAAGAGAGTCCGAAATGCAGTACTTGGATGCAATCTCAAAAGTGACAGAATGATCTCTGTTCGTTTCCAAGGCAAACCATTAAGTATCACAGTAATCCAAGTCTATGCCCCAACCAGTAACACTGAAGAAGCTGAAGTTGAATGGTTCTTTGAAGACCTACAAGACCTTTTAGAACTAACACCCCAAAAAGATGTCCTTTTCATTATAGGGGACTGGAATGCAAAAGTAGGAAGTCAGGAAATACCTGGAGTAACAGGCAAATTTGGCCTTGGAATACAGAATGAATCAGGGCAAAGGCTAATAGAGTTTTGCCAAAAGAACGCACTGGTCATAGCAAACACTCTCTTCCAACAACACACGAGAAAACTGTACACGTAGACATCACTAGATGGTCAATACCGAAATCAGATTGATTCTGTTCTTTGCAGCCAAAGATGGAGAAGCTCTATACAGTCAGCAAAAACAAGCTGGGAGCTGACTGTGGCTCAGATCATGAACTCCTTATTGCCAAATTCAGACTTAAATTGAAGAAAGTAGGGAAAACCACTAGACCATTCTGGTATGACCTAAATCAAATCCCTTATGATTATACAGTGGAAGTGAGAAATAGATTTAAGGGACTAGATCTGAGACAGAGTGCCTGATGAACTATGGACAGAGGTTCATGACATTGTGCAGGAGACAGGGATCAAGACCATCCCCATGGAAAAGAAATGCAAAAAAGCAAAATGGCTGTCTGAGGAGGCCTTACAAATAGCTGTGAAAAGAAGAGAAGCAAAAAGCAAAGGACAAAAGGAAAGATACAAGCATCTGAATGCAGAGTTCCAAAGAATAGGAAGGAGAGATAAGAAAGTCTTCCTCAGTGATCAGTGCAAAGAAATAGAGGAAAAAGAACAGAATGGGAAAGACTAGAGATCTCTTCAAGAAAATTAGAGATACCAAGGGAACATTTCATGCAAAGATGGGCTCGATAAAGGACAGAAATGGTATGGACCTAACAGAAGCAGAAGATATTATGGAAAGGTGGCAAGAATACACAGAACTGTACAAAAAAGAGCTTCATGACCCAGATAATCACAATGGTGTGATCGCTCACCTAGAGCCAGACATCCTGGAATGTGAAGTCAAGTGGGCCTTAGAAAGCATCACTACGAACAAAGCTAGTGGAGGTGATGGAATTCCAGTTGAGCTATTTCAAATCCTGTGAGGCTGTGAAAGTGTTGCACTCAATATGCCAGCAAATTGGGAAAACTCAGCAGTGGCCACAGGACTGGAAAAGGTCAGTTTTCATTCCAATCCCAAAGAAAGACAATGCCAAAGAATGCTCAAACTACCACACAGTTGCACTCATCTCACACGCTAGTAAAGTAATGCTCAAAATTCTCCAAGCCAGGCTTCAGCAGTACGTGAACCATGAACTTCCAGATGTTTAAGCTGGTTTTAGAAAAGGCAGAGGAACCAGAGATCAAATTGCCAACACCTGCTGGATCATGGAAAAAGCTAGAGAGTTCCAGAAAAACATCTATTTCTGCTTTATTGACTATGCCAAAGCCTTTGACTGTGTGGACCACAATAAACTTGGAAAATTCTTCAAGAGATAGGAATCAGACCACCTGACCTGCCTATTGAGAAATCTGTATGCAGGTTAAGAAGCAACAGTTAGAACTGGACATGAAACAACAGACTGGTTCCAAATAGGAAAAGGAGTATATTGTCACCCTGCTTATTTAACTTATATACAGAGTACATCATGAGAAACGCTGTGCTGGAAGAAACACAAGCTGGAATCAAGATTGCCGGGAGAAATATCAATAACCTCAGATATGCAGATGACACCACCCTTATGGCAGAAAGTGAAGAGGAACTAAAGAGCCTCTTGATGAAAGTGAAAGAGGAGAGTGAAAAAGTTGGCTTAAGGCTCAACATTCAGAAAACGAAGATCATGGCATCCGGTCCCATCACTTCATGGGAAATAGATGAGGAAAGAGTGGAAACAGTGTCAGACTTTATTTTGGGGGGCTCCAAAATCACTGCAGATGGTGATTGCAGCCATGAAATTAAAAGACGCTTACTCCTTGGAAGGGAAGATGACCAACCTAGATAGCATATTGAAAAGCAGAGATATTACTTTGCCAACAAGGTCCGTCTAGTCAAGGCTGTGGTTTTTCCATTAGTCATGTATGGATGAGAGAGTTGGACTGTGAAGGAAGCTGAGCATCGAAGAATTGATGGTTTTGAACTGCAGTGTTGGAGAAGACTTGAGAGTCCCTTGGACTGCAAGGAGATCCCACCAGTGCATTTAAAGGAAATCAGTCCTGAATATTCATTGGAAGGACTGATGTTGAAGCTGAAATCCAATACTTTGGCCACCTGATGCGAAGAACTGACTCATTGGAAAAGACCCTGATGCTGAGAAAGATTGAGGGCAGGAGGAGAAGGGAACGGCAGAGGATGAGATGGCTGGATGGCATCACCAACTCAATGGACATGAGTTTGAGTAAACTCTGGGTGTTGGCGATGGACAGGGAGGCCTGGCGTGCTGCAGTCCATGGAGTCGCAAAGAGTTGGACATGACTGAGTGACTGAACTGAACCGAACTGAGATGTAAAGAGCCATGAGACTCAATCAGATCACTAATCGGTTCAAGATGTGAAAGAAGATATTTAAGGAGTGAGGTCTGAGTCACACCAGTATTAAGAGGTGAAGGGAGATAAGAAGGAACTAGCAAGAGACTAAAAAGGAGGAGTCAGTGAGTTAAGAGGAGAACTGTAAGTGTCTCATCAAGGACCAAGCAAAGCATTTTCAAAGAGTAAGAAGTGATCAACTATGTAAATTGCCATTGATAGGTCAAGTAAGGTGAGGATTGAGAATTGATCTTTAGATTCCTTGGTGACCAGGTAAGTGCTGTTTTAAAGGAGTTTTGCAGGGGAAAACCTGATCAGAATGGGTTTAACAGTGTTTGAGAAATTGGAGACAGCAAGTACTGTGCAGACAACTGTTTTTGAAGAGTTTTGCTCTCAAGGGGTATATAAAGAAAGATATGGTTGCTAAAGTAGAAGTAAAAAATAAAGTTTTTACTTTTTAAGAGAGAATAACAGTATATTTATATACTGGTGAGAATGATCTAGTAGTTGTTTTTGCTTAGTTCTTAATTGTGTCTGACTTTTTGTGACTCTTTGGACTGTAGCCCATCAGACTCCTCTGTCCATGGGATTTTTCAGAGGAGAATACTGGAGTAGGTTGCCATTTCCTCCACCAGGGGATCTTCCTGACCAGGGATTGAATCCACATCTCCTGCATTTCAG
This sequence comes from Oryx dammah, assembly GCF_014754425.2. NCBI lineage: Eukaryota > Metazoa > Chordata > Mammalia > Artiodactyla > Bovidae > Oryx > Oryx dammah. Next base: position 50,286,188 of record NW_024070211.1, read on the forward strand.
ATTCTTTACCCTCTAGCCAGTGGGGAAGACCATATTTATATACTAGTGAGAATGATCTAGTAGACAGAAACAATAATGCAAGAAGAAAGTGAGAAGAATTGCCAGAGTGATGTCCTTGAGAAGGCCAAAGGGGATAGGTTTCAGAGCACATGTGTAGGGTTTGGCTTTTGCTAAGATAAGTATGTTTCAGAAGATCACCAGAACCATCCTCAGGCTGATGATAATCCAGGAGGCCTTACAAGACTCAGCATATAGTTGTTCTCATGGTTATGATTTATTACAGTGAAAGGATACAAAGCAAAATTGGCAAAGAGAAAAGGTGCATGGGGTGAAGTCCAGAGAAACCTGGTGAAAGCTTCCCAATGTCCCCTTACAGGAAAGTCACTCTGGATGCATTTAATTCCTGCAGCAACGATTGTGACATGAATGAAGTGTCATCTATGAGAGACATTCATTAGAGACTCAGTAGCCAAGGTTTTTTCTTGAGGGCCAGTCACCTGGACACCTTGTGCCTGTGCCTCCCATGTGCTAAAATCCCAACAAAAATAAGGCTGAAGGTATTCAACATAAACCATGTTTACAAAGCAGTTTTGGTATAATGAGCCATTTTTATCATTTTTGAAATGATGGGAACCCTTCCAAAGTCCGTGGTCCCAGACAGCAAACCAGAGCCAACCTTGAATACAGTCAGTTATAAGGATAGCAGTCTCAGGTCAATTCTTTTAACTCTGGTTCTGCATGAGGCCCAGATTATAGTAACAGGAGAGAAGGCATGGATGAAGGATCAGTGCAGAAAGTGATGAACAGAAGTTTGGTAGTGGACAGAGGAGCCTGGTGGGCTGTGGTCCAAAGGGTCACAAACAGTCAGACACAATTGAGAACTAAGCAAAAACAACTACTAGATCATGCTCAGTAGTATATAAATATAGTGTTATTCTCTCTTAAAAAGTAAAAACTTTATTTTTACTTCTACTTTAACAACCACATCTTTCTTTATATACCCCTTGAGAGCAAAACTCTTCAAAAACAGTTGATACTATATGGAGATAGAAGAGATTTTTTAAAAAGAAATACTTTAAAAATTAAAATATGTAATATCAGTGAATAAATGTTGTGAATTGCTGACTCCTTTCTAAGTCCAGGCCCACAATAGAGAAATAATTTGATGAGATAAGATATATCAATATGATTCAATAGTACATTGCTATGGCAGCTGGAATAGTTGTGGCTTTTTTGTGATACCTCCACTTTCAAATAAGTGATCTGACTTTATATACCCTAATATTCTGATATACACCAAATGTAATCACACCTCTTACATACAATATAACAAATGGGAAAAACATGATTTGCTAGACCAAGCGTTGTGATTTTGGTTTAAAAAACCAAAGCCTAACTTTTAAAAATGCTTGCAGAACACAAAACAGTATGAATATACTAATTACAAGTGTATGAAAATGTATTTCTGTCTTATTAAGGGAGATTGTAGAAATAGTTTATTCTATTTTCAATAAAATTGCTTATATGTACAGAGAAGTATTTATTATGTCTACTGTGATTCTAATCTTTAATCATGCCTTGATGATTTTTTTTAAATAGGGTCAAGAATTCGCTCCAAAAAGTGTGGCAATAATCGGTCATTCTATGGGTGGCCTTGTTGCAAGAGCATTGCTTACACTGAAAAATTTTAAACAAGATCTGATCAATCTTCTCGTTACACAAGCCACACCTCATGTTGCTCCTGTGATGCCATTAGATCGTTTCATTACAGGTGAGTACTGTTACATAAACACTAACTAATCATTGTTTAGGATTAAACAAATCCTTGCAGCTACTCCCTTTAGAGTATGTTACAGGTTTATCCATGTGTGAAGCAGCTTAGGTTTAAATCAGTACTTCCAATTCTGAGCATCTCTTTTTGTGACTTTCAGCTTAAGACTCATAATTGAAACTGCTGTTAGTCTTCTCTGCCTGTTGCATCTTAACCTGGACGACATGTGTCCTACAGCCTCTAGGCATTTGAGCTTCAGCTTAGTTGTTCTTAATGTTGACTCCCAGTCTCTCGAAATGTATTTATATTTCTCTGTTTTGTTAACTCTTATGGCTACTCCATTCAAAATAAACTTGTATTTAGGTAAAATAGTAGAAGTGCCTTTTTTAAAAACAAATAGGTCTGCTAACACTTTATATGATGAGATGAGTTAGGATTGCTAACATTTATAGAGCTCTTATATTTTGGATATTGTGCAAGAACTTTACATGACTGTTAGGTCATTTGATCTTTAGGGCAGTCCTTTGAGGTGGATACCATTATTATAGCCATGTTCACAGATAGAAAAAAAGAGGCCAGGATAAATTCTTGCCCAAAATCACATAGCAAGAAAATAGTGGAGCCAGTATTTGACACTGGCAAGCTTGTTTCTGGGTCTCTGCTTTTACCCTTTGCATATGCTGCCTCTGAATTGAGTTATATTATGATACAGAGGACATAAAACTATGGGTAATACTATAATTTTGCAGATAATTTTGAGTGAAGAATAGGAGTTTATGATTGCTATCATCTAATTAAATAGTGATAATGTTGGAGAATAAGAATTAAATGCTGACTCTCTCAATTTTTTATTAAAGTCAAGTATTGTCTTCATGGCTTATTGGAATATTGTATGTGTAGAAGAAAATCTTTAGAAAGAAATAATTATTTTTCCTGATCAGTAAGTTTGTACAACTTTTTATTCTATAAAAATTTGCATCATCTTAATTGTGCTGAAAATTTTTTTTATAGATTAGTGAGACACATACCCTAAGGACTCCAAACCAAAGTAGCTTTCCAAAACACCCATCTAAGCATAACATTGCCAGGGAGTAATTTATTTGCTGAGATATCTGGTGCAGTAGTACTTAAAGAGAAGGTTGATTTTTTTTCCTTATTGTATTTAAAACTTTGCCTGTAAAACTCTTTGAATAAAAAATTTAATTTTATATTGAAGTTAAATATGCCTTCCTGATTCTAATAATTATAAATTATTATTTATAATAGGTTTAGAAAAAATTAAAGACATAGTCATAATACTTGTCATCATAATCAAGATTTCTTTCTCTTACTGCATTTTATGTGGTATATGTAGATAAGCCCTGCAAGTTATATTAGAATTACTCAAAATCCTTTTTAAAAATCTCTTTGAGGAAAGAACTGTCAAGAGAGTCAGGTTTTAGTGTTTTTGAAGGATGCTTATGGTCTGTCTCTAAATGGCTTAGACCTTCTAGGATCTGATACCTGATTATTTGAGGTGGATCTGATGTAATAATACTAGAAACAAAGTGCAAAATAAATGTAATGCCCTTGACTCATTCTGAAACCACTGCCCTGGCCGCCCCCCCCCCCCCCCCCTGGTCCAAAGAATAATTTTCTTCCACAAAATCTGTCCCTGGTGCCCAAAAGGTTGGGGACCACTGGCTTAGGCTGAAAGTGCTTCTTAGGATCAAAGTGCCTTTCCAGTAATTAGCAAGCTTCTTGGGCTTCCCTTGTGGCTCACTGTTAAAGAATCCACCCACAATGCATAAGACCTGGACTTGATCCCTGGGTTGGGAAGATCCCCTGGAGAAGGGAAAGGCTACCCACTCCATTATTCTGGCCTGGAGAGTTCCATGGACTATACAGTCCATGGGGTCACAAAGAGTTGGACGTGACTGAACAACTTTCACTTTGCCATTTATTTTGTATTTATTTTTTATTGCATCAAGCCATAATTAGTATGAAAAAGCAAAAGTTCAAAGGAAGATAGATTTTAAGTTTTTAGGAGACCCATATTATGTGCAGTAGATTCCCTGTTTGTACTTGTTGGAAATACTGTCCTTAAATAGGGAGAAAGGAAGCCTTGCACTGGGCTCTGCACCTTACAAGGCCCTGCTCTGGTGTTGCCATATGCACACAGGTGTGGACTGTACAGGGCAAACCCACTTGGAGGTTGTACCTTTACTTTTGGACCATGATCCAGGTAACCAGTCTTTCACACTTTTCTTGCCCATATGTCTCAAGCTCACTTCCTTAGCCTCTCTCTTGGATCTGTCTTGAGGACAGGTATGTGCAAACCTGAGCTTGAACTGTGGCCAGGGGTGGCTCTGCTTGAAGTACAGACAGAAGTTGAATGTGCACAGGAGGTCCTTGTGATGCAGGATGGAATGTGTGTGGGCAGTAAAGGAGGAGAGCTCAGTGATATGCTCTCCCTATGCTGCAGATGTCTACAGAGATATGTTCTCCCTACGCTGCCATCAGCCAGTGTCCAACTCTGAGGTGTCCTTGTTGCTGTTGCTCAGTTGCTCAGTCCTGTCCAACTCTTTGCAACCCTATGAACTGCAGCACACCAGGCTCCCCTGTCCTTCACTATCTCCCAGAACTTGTTCAAACTCATGTCCATTGAGTCGGTGATACCATCCAGCCATCTCATGCTCTGTTGCCCCCTTCTCCTCTTGCCTGGAATTCTTAATTTGAACCTGGCCTTCCATGTTATTTCAATGATATATATTTATATTTATATATATCATATATATATATGATATATATATAGGCAGAGGAAATATGTTTGATTTAAGTTTTTTAGCTGAAATTTTGACTTTGGTATTTAAACATATGGCATGTATACCCCGATTGGTAACTCTTATCCCAGGCCCTGGAGATGTTAGGAATGGGTCTGCTTGGTTGCAGTCTTAAGTAAATAGGATTGAGATTTAATCAGATGAGTTTGCTGTTCCAAAATGTTAAAAGTGATCAAATGCCAAGATAAAAAATGCATTAAGTTTTGATAATCAGAACAGGAAATGAGAACTCCCTGCCCTGGCCTCAGATTTTTGACACTAAATTTTTCTCATCTTCCATTGATAAAGTGGAAAAATTATATCCGAGTAGTTCCCTTTGAAACTGCTTGTTAAACTAAATGAATAGAATCTTTTAAACATCAGATTTTCTACAGTAGAGAGTCCCAAGAATAATTTGACTGTCATTGCCCTGATAGATGGTATTTTAAGAACTTAAATAGCGCTCTGTGTGGCCACCGGTACTATAGTGGCTGCAGTAAAAAGCTGCTGAGCCCTTATAAACAAGGATACAGCCATGATTAGGAAGATCTGCAGCTCCTTCGCATAGGAAACTTGTATCTTTGGAAGAATTTGGGGTGTTTCTATATTATGTGGCTTATGAACAAAAAGCATCCTTGTGGAATGTAGAGACCTGTTTGCTATAGACTTGTCAAAGCTAGCAGAATTGGGTTATCTTTTTTCTTTATTGATGTTTGCTACCTCAGTATTTGTACTGCTGGAGAAAGTAGAATATGTGTAAAGATAACTGATTTTAGTCAAAGTAGAGAAATGTGGATGACATTGTTTATAGACAATTCAGGTGGCTTAAACAGCAATTCAGTTTAATGTTAGTATCATAGATAGGTTATTATTTCAGGGAATGGTTACTAACTTTTAATGTATGTCTTTTTTATTTCCCACCAGATTTTTATATGACTGTAAACAACTATTGGATTTTAAATGCTAGACAGATAAATTTAACCACACTTTCTGTAGCTGGAGGATTCCGGGATTACCAAGTTCGTTCAGGACTGACTTTTCTACCAAAATTAAGCCATCATACCAGTGCCTTATCTGTTGTGGTAATCTTTTTTAAAGATTCTACTGAAGTAGTAACATAATGGTCACAATGGGGCATGAAAGAAGTGATATGTGGTTGGTTGGAAATGATTGCTGAGTTGGTGTAGTGTCCTGTGTGTACATGTGTGCACGTGTGTGAGTGAGAGGAGAGAGATATGAAAAAATGTATATTATTATTTTGGGAACGCAGAGGCATGGATACTTAAATCCATGGAAAGTGAAAAGAATATTAGAAACTTTGTGCAAATCACTCTTATATATGAAGACGATTGTTTCTTGTTCAAGTAAGTGCCTATCCATTGATTAGAGTTTTAAGTATAGGAAAGTGTGGGCTGATGTCCAAGGGCCCTTTGTGTATCTCAGTGGTATGCTATATACAACAGTAGTAGAAGATCAAACATTTCACATACTCCTGAATTTTATACTTGAATGAAGGTTTACTGGTTTTAAAATTTTAAAATTAGCTTTGGTACTTGGTAGTAGCTTCCCTGGTGACACAGACAGTAACGAATCTGCCTGCCATGTGGGAGGCAAGGGTTCGATCCCTGGGTCAGGAAGATTCCCCTGGAGAAGGAAATGGCAACCTACTCCAGTATTCTTGCCTGGAGAACCCCATAGACAGAGGAGCCTGGTGGGCTACAGTCCATGGGGTTGCAAAGAGTTGGACAGGACTGAGCGACTGATACTTGATAGAGTATCAAAGTATAGATAGAGACTTGATTAATTAACTTGCTACTTATTCTTCCCTGCTAGCACATCAGGTATTTGATCTTTAACTGGGATACATAGTTTCTGTAAAATAAGTTCAGGTTCCTTTTTAGGACTTACATTATTCATGTATTTTTAACTTTGAAGTCTTTAGTTAAGAGCTTAACTTTTAAACTCAGTATACACATTGTCTCTAAATATAACTCAGTTTAACTTCTACAAAGAAAATTCATAGCATTCGTTTTGCTTCTTAGATGATAGTTCTTTGTTTCCTAGTTCTCTTCATAGATATGCCTTTGCTCAGCTTAGCTACTATTGCTCTTCCTTAGATTGCTATTCATTAAGTAAATACTGAATGAAATACTAGATAGAACAAAAACTATTAGGCTGTTCTGCCCTTATCCACCATTTTCTTACTACTGGAGGAGCTATGATATAGCCATAATAGCTTTGGAACTAATTAGTACTAATTTACTAATTGGTAAACCTCTCTAACCTCATTGTTGGTATGAATCTCGTTTTTTGCTGCTGAAATATTTTGGGCAGATATATTCTAGTTCTCAAAACTCTAAATATGAAATTCTTAGTAAAAATAGATGTTTTAGTCAGATAAAATTGGATATAACTCATTTCCTAGACTTGATCTGGAGCATTATGCTGTATTGATACCCTCTTCTGCAGCTTTCCCATGGACAGAGGAGCCTGGTGGGCTACAGTCCACAGGGTCACAAAGGGTCGGACATGACTGAGTGACTTCACTTGTTCTGCAGCTTTTAAAAAGTTTTATTTTTTTTTAATGGTGTGTGTACACGTGCTTTTCTAATCAATATGTTAATGTATTGTGTTTAAGGCAACTTGTGTATCTCTGTCTCTGATGAAAATATATTTTACTTATTATGGAAATTAAAGCTGGTTATTGTATAATCTGAGTTTTATTTAGCTTTTAAATATTTCATTATTTAGTTTTTAAGCTCCCAAATAATCTTTAGTCTTTTATATATCTACATGTACATTCTCCTAAAAGAACAACAATTATTAAGAAGTAATTTTTTAATGATTATCTCAAGACCAGTTAAAAGACATTGAACCCATTGGGACTAAAAAACCATTCAAATTAGAGACCTTAGTTATTTTAGTATGGTAGACCAAACTTCTATAATATTCACTTACGAGATAATGGCACTTAAACAGTAGAATTTTGCATTTTACTCATTTAACTCCCCTAGGTGTGCATTTAAGTGGTGGGTGGTTTATGAAGGAGGCTCAGTAAGGGACTCAGGCTCCCCCTTCTTGAATGCCTTACCCAAAAGTTTGCTTTAATCATCACTGTTTCAACCCACAGGAAGGGAGGAGAAAGAGCGTGGAGGGAGAGCAGTCAGGCCTGGCAGTGGCACATATCACTCTTTTTGACATACTATTAGGACATGACTGACGCGACTTAGTAGCAGCAGCAGCAGCAGCAGAGTACTTAGTCACATCTTAACGTAAAGAGACTGAAATATGCATTCTAGCTAACTGTGTAAAAATGGAAGATTTTGGTGGACATTCAGCAGTTTTTACCACAAAGATTATGAGCAGCTACCTTTATTATTTGTGTTGACTTTCCTTTTTTTAGCTCTAACACAGATATTAGACTGAAAGTAAATTAGCTTTGTGTCCTAGTTAATAGTAAATGATGTCTACACTGAGCTCTTACTTTACTGAGAATCTAATGAAACCTTAGAACCACAGTGAACTCTGGTTGTCTCAGTTTTTAAAGTAAGTTGCCAGCAGTAATTCCTAATAAAATATCTAACATTTATAAGTTCATTTAGTAAGCTGTAGATTTTCTTTCAACTGTAGAGCCTGGAACCCAAATATACATTGTTATTTGCAGAGTACCAGGATTACAGTGACTCAATGACTCCTTAGAAGTTATAAATACCTTTTTTTTTTTTTAACTAAAGAGGCATGTTAGGCCTTTAAATTTTCTCACACATAGCATTGTTAGTTTCCTGTTTTCATTTTATTTTGACATTTCTAGGGAGAGCATCTCATTGTATCTTTGACAGTGCAGAGAGAGATGATATGAAAAATAATATTAGGTTTACTTAATATTCCCCCATTGTATGTAAGATGGTGTTCATTCAGGAGGAGGTCATTACCTTGTATAAAAAAATTCTCTAGTTCTTGGAGGTTGCTGGTCATTGTTAGGAAACCTTCTGAAAATAGTTATATTTTTTACTAGGCTTTTGCCCTTCTGTCTCTAACCAGTAGTATATATTGCTAATCATCTAGAGATTTTTTTTTTTTTAATGAAAGTCTGTACCCCACTTATAAAAGTCTGATTTGGTAGTTTTGTGATTAGGCATATTTATTTTGAATAAAGTCTCACCAGGCCTAGGTGTCTCTCAGATATATGCTGATTAGAATTAACATCTTAGAATTTATTAAGTGTTAGTCTAGTCAGAACTAAAATGACTGAAAGATCTATTATAATTTATATATACTCTATGACTTATTAAAAATTCATAAACTCAACCTCTTATTAGAGTAATGAGGAGATAGACATTAAACTTCAGTAAGTAACCTGAAGAATAATTATTAAAGAATAATTTAAGCTTGACTAAGTAGTAATGACAAAGATAGTTATTTTATGCAGAAAATATTTAATATTTGTGGGTCACCTTTTTATAAGACATTTTAAAAGGTCTGTGCATCATAAAATAGTGAAACTGATGTTACATGTTTCTAAATATTAGCCTATAAGAATTTCAAGCCTCTTGAAGAATAACAAATGTGCTTTTCTTAACTATGATTTTGTTTCTTTCCTTTTAGAGTTCAGCAGTGCCTAAGACATGGGTCTCAACAGACCACCTCTCCATTGTATGGTAAGTTAATTTAACTTATTTTGGCAGTTTGTGGCGGTCGTCTTTTCTCATGAGTGAATTGATTGGTTTGTTATCTTTCTTAGAGCTTTATCTATAAATAAATAAGGGTTTGGGAGAAAGATTAACTTAGGGGGTTAGAACTTCAGCCTTTGTTCTTGTCTTGATTTGACCAAGATGTCCTTGACAACCTATAAAACCATCCCTTGAAGAACCAGTAGCATTAGTCTCAAATGAAGTTAATGTCAAATGTCAAAATTTTGGAATTTGTCATGGTTGGGCAGAATCAAAGACCCTTGTCCAATCACCAAACTCAGGGACTCGATTACTTCAACATTGATTATTCTGGAGCAGCACATGGGAATTAGATTTATGCTTAATATAAATAAATAGATTAAATAAGGGTCAGGAAATACATAAACCCTAGTATCTTATCTCTGTGTCCATTGGCTTAAAGATTCTCTTTTCACCTTCCTCTGGCTGTGCCAATCAGTGGTGTCAGGAACACAGCCACTCAGACATGTGAAGATGGGACAGACAGTATGCCTGTGTCTGGGGTAGACATGGATATTTAGGGAAGACAGAACAGCCAGATACTTTTCTACTCTGAAATATCTGGGAAGATTAAATTTACTTTATTTAGATAGGTTTCAGCTTTAAGATGTATGCTTAATGATTTGTTAAATAATTTTAGAGTTCACAGCATTAAAGGAAATGTCTATATTCCATTAATTTTTTATGTTTTTTATCAAAGTATATTTATGTTTGTATCAAAAGTATATTTTTAAAGAAAGTTTCATTTGTAACATTTTATTCTTCAGGTGTAAACAATTGCAATTGACTACAATTCGAGCATTCTTTGATCTTATTGATGCTGATACTAAACAAGTATGTATTTTTAAACTAAAAGTTACTTCAGTGAAGTAAAACTTTTTGTTAGAGCAGTGAAAATTTTAATACATTTTTTTACTTGGATGATAGTAGAAGCCTACACCTTATATTGACTGTGATTAGTTTCAAATGGAAATATCCTTGTTTATCTGTAATCTTTGATCACTAGTAATAATTAAAAATGCAGTAAAATTGAAAGAATGAAAGATACCTTAAATCTTCCTCAGTTATTCCCTTTTACTGTTTAACATTTGATATATGTCCTTCTTTTTGGCGGGAGGTGGAGGGAGAAGGAAATGGCAACCCACTCCAGTATTCTTGCCTGGGAAAAATCCCATAGACAGAGGATCTGGCTTCCCTGATGACTCAGATGGTAAAGCATCTGCCTGCAGTGTGGGAGACCTGGGTTGGATCCCTGGGTTGGGAAGATTGCCTGGAAGAGGAAATGGCAACCCACTTGAGTACTCTTGCCTGGAAAATCCCATGGATGGAGGAGCCTGGTAGGCTACAGTCCATGTGGTCCCAAAGAGTTGGAAATGACAGAGCGACTTCATTTTCACTTTCTTTGGAGAAAAAAGTTACTTTTATTTTTCATATTATTTGTCATTATGGCAGGTTTTGAGAGTTCTTTCCCCTGAAGGCTCCAGTTCTTTGAGAAACTATTATGTGTGGTTTCTTTCTCAGTAGTTTTCTAGGTAATGCTTTCCTTTTTATTGTGTCTTAATCTTGCTCCTGTAGCATTTTCTCTTAGGAATAATGTAGTGTATTTTTTTCTTTACTCCTTCAGAAAGCTGCATAACTATTTATCAGAGAGAATGATTGATAAAAGAAAGACACAAATTGATCTGTTTTACCACATTTTAAATCACAAGATGCCATATTTAAGTTAGTGTATTAAAGTAAATCAGCTTTATAGGTTTAACATTATTAATATTGCAATTTTATAATCATGGAATGCAAACATTTTTCTGCTTTTCAACATTGTTTTAATTGTGACTCTTTAGCTATGACCAGTATCTTTAGGAAAAATCCCATTTCAGCTGATAACAGATGAGTTTCAGGCAGGTATATACTTTAAAAATATCAAACTAATTTTAACAAATCATATCTTATTTTCCATTAAATTCTGAGATGAGAAAACCCTAATACTGGCATGTAATAAATTATAATTTTGGATGGGTAAGTGTTTTACAGACACATTTTAAGGGACAAATAGAAAATTTTGACTAATACTGTTAAAAATCAAAATACTATGAAACTGAGCTTTTTTTTTTTTTTTCCCACAAACTCACTATATATGATACACTAAATATTTGACAATAAAATGTTAGGATATTTTACTAAACATTAGACACTAAAATGTTAGGATGTTTCCCTGCTTCTCAAGAAGCATTTAGTTTAGGAAGAAAAACATACATACATACATACAGTTCAGTTCAGTTCAGTCGCTCAGTCGTGTCCAACTCTTTGCGACCCTATAAATCACAGCACGCCAGGCCTCCCTGTCCATCACCAACTCCCGGAGTTCACTCAGACTCATGTCCATCGAGTCCGTGATACCATCCAGCCATCTCATCCTCGGTCTTCCCTTTCTCCTCCTGCACCCAATCCCTCCCAGCATCAGAGTCTTTTCCAATGAGTCAACTCTTTGCATGAGGTGGCCAAAGTACTGCAGTTTCAGCTTTAGCATCATTCCTTCCAGAGAAATCCCAGGGTTGATCTCTTTCAGAATGGACTGGTTGGATCTCCTTGCAGTCCAAGGGACTCTCAACAATCTTCTCCAACACCACAGTTCAAAAGCATCAATTCTTCAGCACT